>NC_065444.1:25615070-25921737 GCF_917563875.1 Diabrotica virgifera virgifera | reverse complement strand
GGCAGCACAGACGAGGGTAGAATATTTATTTCCCGTATAATATTTTACATATTATTTTCATACTTTTGTAAAAAGTAGAAAGTTGCGATTATTTCCTGCTTGTTTGACGCCGTAGGTATTTTTCAATAAATACCAGGTGACATCTCGTGGCCTCAAAGTAGAGGCACAGATCGGTTTCGTACCAAAACGAGCAAGGTAGGTTGCTTCTAACTAACTCAGATTGCGCTAGTCCCATAAGGACTGCATGGCTGTCTTACGGCCTCGGGTATACGGAGGAAATATTCTACATCTTCGTCTGTTCTGAGAGCTTGGCTGATGAGCTGTAGACAGCGAAAACGTTCCCAAGATGGCAGCACAGACGAAGGTAGAATATTTATTTCCCGTATAATATTTTACATATTATTTTCATACTTTTTAAAAAGTAGAAAGTTGCGATTATTTCCTGCTTGTTTGACGCCGTAGGTATTTTTCAATAAATACCAGGTGACATCTCGTGGCCTCAAAGTAGAGGCACAGATCGGTTTCGTACCGAAACGAGCAAGGTAGGTTGCTTCTAACTAACTCAGATTGCGCTAGTCCCATAAGGACTGCATGGCTGTCTTACGGCCTCGGGTATACGGAGGAAATATTCTACATCTTCGTCTGTTCTGAGAGCTTGGCTGATGAGCTGTAGACAGCGAAAACGTTCCCAAGATGGCAGCACAGACGAAGGTAGAATATTTATTTCCCGTATAATATTTTACATATTATTTTCATACTTTTTAAAAAGTAGAAAGTTGCGATTATTTCCTGCTTGTTTGACGCCGTAGGTATTTTTCAATAAATACCAGGTGACATCTCGTGGCCTCAAAGTAGAGGCACAGATCGGTTTCGTACCGAAACGAGCAAGGTAGGTTGCTTCTAACTAACTCAGATTGCGCTAGTCCCATAAGGACTGCATGGCTGTCTTACGGCCTCGGGTATACGGAGGAAATATTCTACATCTTCGTCTGTTCTGAGAGCTTGGCTGATGAGCTGTAGACAGCGAAAACGTTCCCAAGATGGCAGCACAGACGAAGGTAGAATATTTATTTCCCGTATAATATTTTACATATATATATATATATATATATATATATATATATATATATATATATATATATATATATATATATATATATACAGCTTAAAGAAGGTCGGTATATTTTTTAAACTGTTTAAACAAATTACATTGTTTGCTAATAATAGTATTAAAACATTGCATATTTGTGATGTACTCAAAAAGTACACACGAATTAAAAAATAGATCAAAATCCATCAACTAGAACCGGAGATAAAGAAACTTATAGTATTTTGAAGTTCATTAACATTTTTGAACATTTAAATTTTTAGTTCCCCCTTAACATGGTCCGACTAATCTCCATTTCAGCCTCATTTGCAACTCTCATCACAGACAGTACTGTCTAAGTTTAATCTCATGCCTTCTTTCTACCTAATCGTTTTTTGCTTAAATTCTGAATTTTTAAATAAGTATGACTCTGACGACTTACAAACACTCGACAGACCAGAGGCCCTCATATTTGTAAGATAGTCGCCCTCAGGTATAAACATCTACTTAATTCCCTTGGTACATAAATAACTATTATGTAGAGCTATTTGTATTTATCTATTTTTTCATTATTTTTAGTACCTGATTTTTTTTACTTTTAGGTCGAATACAAACATATGGTTTTAACTGCGATTGAATCGTTTTCCAAATACGTACGAGTTAGCATCATTCCAAATACTCTAGATAAATCTGATCGTGTCCAATACGGTTCTTTAACCACTTTGGACCGCGACGAAGTAGCTCTGTACCTTCCAGAACTGCTCCGCTCAGTGCGCTCTACATACTCCACATTAATTCAACTAGATCTACCCAATGAAGCTTTAGACATAGTATCAGCTTTGCTTATAGATATGCGAATCTATTGCATGAGCACCTTATTCCAACAAACAGCTGAACAAATTAAACAACTGTCAGAAAATTGGAAAATAAATTTTAGCGGAAAATATACGGGAGTTACTGAACTTCCTTTGAAGTTTTTAAGGTTAATTGAAGATGTCATACAAATTGTAAAGGAATCTGCTTTATCTGTCGAACAAAGGGAAACATCTCTTTTAGATAGTTCTTCTGCGCAGAAGGAACTCGAAAAGCAGGTCGATAATATTTTAGGTTCTTTTTATGATGTGCTGAATAACCTTTCATCAACTGAAGATTATGATGATTGTGATGATAATTCACCAGTGGTTTCTCAGTTGATAGGGACTCCCGTAGGTCCTCATAAAACGGGCGCACCGCATGATATCCCCACTTGGGAGAATCGGCTGCTGATAACCTTATCGAACTGTATATTTACAAAAATTACTATACTTGATGAGATTTCTAAGAAGTTCAGAGAAACAGGATTTTCCTCCATAGACGGCCCTATCAAAACAAACAAAAATAAATACGAAGCCTTAGAAAAATCAATTTTAGATAAATATTTAGAGCAAAAGAGTGATCCTCTAGTTGGTACCATTGAGCCTTCTATGTATTTGGGACGGTTTGACTGGGATATCAACGTGCCTCCTACAGACATTCGCCCTTACGCCAAAGAATGTGTCAATAACCTTATAAGTGTACATTCTGAAATAAATAACATTTCAGTTAGTCTTCTGGATAGTATCTTGGTCAAAATTGTTGAAACGATCGCTGAAGAACTGTATAGACTTATGTCATGTGCTCAGAAGTTTAGTAAGGAAGGTGCTCAGCAAGCTGTTGTAGATATCGAATGTCTCCAATGGATATTTACGAACTATTTGTCCGAGAATGCGAAAAGTTATTTTAAAGAAGCTTTGGGGCATGTTCCAGAAATAAACAAATCTGATAAGTTGTTAGTTGAAGATATTCTGAAACAATGTAAGGTGAGGATGAAGACCCAAATTTTATGTTTAAGAAAAAAGTAATAACACTCTGCTTTAAAATTAATGTATAAATATAATATATTATGTATATTTATTGAAATGGAAGTATAGTATTCAATATTTATTTAAACTTTAAACACATCATTCCTGCCTTATTTGGTTTTGAGCTTTTGTAAAGCACTATTATGGCCGGTTTCACCAACGACGAATAGTAATTTATTCGATGAATAAAGTTATTCGACCAATAAAACTGACAGACCTACGTTTCACTAACGTCAAATAAGACTGATTTTATTTATTTGTCAAATAACTATTTACTCTTCGAATAAATTGACACGGACAAGTTAGTTTCTCTTTAAAATATCTATTCGCTGTGAGCCGATGAGTAGGGGGGATTTGACAGTTTCCGCCAGCGCTGTTAGTGGCAGTTTTGTGCATCGAATTTGAACAATTTTATCAGAAAAGTATAAGTTTCATTCCGCGAGAGAGCGCTACCGACGAAACTCACAGCCAATAAAAACAGAGGTAACCTCTAAATTTCACATAAACTTCTTCTTTTTTTCAATGGCCTCTTGCGTAAGCAGTCATCCAGTCGCACGAATACATTAAATATTAATACATAATATTTATACATTAAATATTAAAATTAAAATGAATAAAATAAAAAAACATAATTACTTTTACTATTAATTCTGTGTATTCGTTCAGTAATCAGGTTACAATAATATTTCAGTTCATAATTTGTGTTTTTCTGGATAAATATCTATTTTTCTGTTTTGTATATTTCGCATACACCAATTTTATCAGAAAAATACAAGTTTCAAACCGCGAGAGAGCGCTACCGTCGAAACTCACAGCCAATAACAAAGAAAATTCGTCAGTTTAACTTTAAATTATCAAAATTTTATTTAAAACACAATAAAAATATAATCGACTAATAAATTTTATTCGACGAATAACTATTCACTGATTTATTTGTTGTTGGTGAAACCGGCCCTTAGTTGAGTATTTGTTAAATTTTTTAGATAAATGTTTTATTATTCATATATTAAGCGCCAATTTTGTTTATATATTGTTAACAATTGAATATCAAAGGCGAAACATGTTATTAATAATGGTACAGCGGCACAAAAAATTGTACCCATTACCCTAGCTCAGCCCAGCTTTTTGTTTGTAATATAGCAGTCGGTACACAAAATTTATTAATAAAAAATCTACAAAAACATAAACTCTATAGTTCTTGTCTAAATATCTACACAACGAAACATGCTAGGTATGTACAATGTACAACCTTATACCACCAGAAAGGATATAATATTTTCTACAAAGCACAATTAGACCAGGGCGCATCTGTAAAAATATTAGTACATTGGGATGTTGAGAGGTGACTCATATTTTTTTGCAGAAATTGCTTGGAAATAACTCATATAATAATATTTAAGTTATCCTCCTACTCAAAAATGTCAAAAAATTAAGGAAAAAAAATTCGATTTTTTTCTTCGTTTTTTGATTATAACTTTAAAAGTATTAATTTCCGAAAAAATTGCACTGACATAAAAGTTGTGTAATTAAATTTCCTACAATACACGATTGGTTAAAAATTTTAAAAATTGTCACCCTTGTTGCAAAATAGCAATAATTGCGAAAAAACCATAAAAAAAAAACAATTATTCGCCTTTTACGTTTTTCAACCATTTATTCTACACTTAGGACCTTCATATTTTACCCAGAAAAACTTTATAATATAGTAAAACAATACTGTAAATTTCATTAAGATCGGTTCAATAGATTTTGCAAAATAAATTTTGCAATCCAGCTTTCGCAATAAATATTCATTTTTTCAAAATGTTGCAGGACTGAATATAAAGCAGGCAGCAAGTTGAATTTTTTTTTACATATACCTAGAAGAATACTGTACCTTTCATTTGCAATTTGCAAAATTAAAAGCGATTCACCACGGCGTCAGGAATTTTTTTAAATAAATATCAATTTTTGGTGCTACGCGCAGGACAGCGGATACGATTGGTGCTCTGATTGGGCATTTCAATGACCTTTGATAATGATTGATAAATTTTAATTTTTAGTAAATTTCGATATAAATAAATAAATTTGTTTATTGCAAAATAAGAACACATAAGTACTCTGTCCTTTGAAATAACACTTTTTTAGCAAAAACTTTCTTTGTTCATATATTTTAACTTAGAGAATAAAAGTTTATTATTTTTAAACATATGTAATTGTATAAACAATATTTCACAAACAGTAATCAAATTAGTTTTAGTTGGTCTGTGCCCATTGAACTGACAAGTACCTAACATTTTCGAGCAGGGACGCATGTTGCCCTTTGAGCATGTATTATATTAAATCTAACAACATCGACTTGTAGTCACCATATTCTACTAATATATAATATGTAAATCATATATTATGGGGTTACCACTTTAAATAGTGTGCTAGTTTCAAACTACTCAGCAGAATGCACTGAAAATGTTCTGAATTAGAACGAAAACGTTTTGCAATCCATTTGGATGACATTTTAGATAGTTTTTAATAAACGATTTTATACCAGAATACAATTTGAAGTTTTTACTTCTGTGTGAGTTTTTTAAACTATGGTATACAGCCAACTATTGGGATTTTCCCATTGATTTCAAATTAGTTTGATTTTTGTGTAATTAAAATATTAAAATACAACAAAATATAGAGTAAGAAAATAATATACATATTAGATAAATATTGCAAGACATTTTGGTGGAAATCAACTTGTGTGAATCGAACACCGCTGTCCTGCACGTAGCACCAAAAATTAATGTTTACTTAAAAAAATTCCTGACGCCGTGATAGTTAATCGATTTTAATTTTGCAAATTGCAAATGAAAGGTACAGTATTCTTCTATACTTAAAAAAAAAGAATGTGTGTGTACTGTGTACGCACGTAAGAAGATATTCTTCTATTATATAATAGGTAATTTAAACGAAGTAAATATACTTAAAAGGTTATTTGTACTTATTTTATTTAAAAATCAAACTAACTTTCTTATCTACCACTTTAAAAAAAGAAGAATATCTTCAAAAATTATATAATAATATACTTACAATCATAAAATTTATAAAAAAAAATAAAAAAATAATAACTTGCTTGGGGCTTGAACCCACTTCACGTCTACCGCGCCGTACGAAAGTTGACGCCATTTCAAACTGCACCAAACTCTCGTATACGTCATGTGGGAATATACACAAACTAAACGTTTACACCATAAATTTATATGAATTTAATAAAATTATTAGTTTGATTTTTGTCGAAATAAAATACAACATAGAGTAAGAAAACGATATATGAGATGAAGATTTGTAAAAAGTTTGTTCGTAATCAGATTATGTAAATTAAAGCATTGCCTACTAATAGGTAACTACATTATTTTGTTTACATTTTCCAAATAGATAGGTATTGAAACTATTAGGTATTTCCAACTGAAACATTTAGAATTACGTACCTGCGGCTTTTCAAAACTATTTAAAAAGTCACTATAATTATAAATTTGATTTTATTTCTGTCCACACATCAATAAAAACTAATATTATACAATATTTTTGTTTACCGATAACCTCCATATTGAACAATTATTGACAGATCATTTCAAAATTTCAACATCCAATCAGAGCCCGTATAACAACTAATACCATACTCTTGGTGTGCGCATGCGCGAGGATCAATCAAATTTTACCCTCAATCGATTCGCCGCTAAAGAAGAATATCTTCAAAAAATTTCAACTTGCTGTCTGCTTTATTTTCAGTCCTGCAACATGTTGAAAAAATGAATTTTTTTGCGAAAGCTAGATTGCAAAATTTATTTTGTAAAATCTATTAAACATATCTTAATGAACTTTACAGTAGTGTTTTATTTTATCATAAAGTTTTTCTGGGTAAAATAAGAAGGTCCTAAGTGTAGCATAAATGGTTGAAAAAAGTAAAATGCGAATACTTGTTTTTTAAGGGTTTTTCGCAATTGTTGCTATTTTGCAACAAGGGTGACAATTTTTAAAATTTTTAACCAATCCTGTATTGTAGGAAATTTAATTACGCAACTTCTATGTCAGTGCAACTTTTCTCGGAAGTGA
This sequence comes from Diabrotica virgifera virgifera, assembly GCF_917563875.1. NCBI lineage: Eukaryota > Metazoa > Arthropoda > Insecta > Coleoptera > Chrysomelidae > Diabrotica > Diabrotica virgifera. Next base: position 25,914,693 of record NC_065444.1, on the reverse strand, counting down.
ATAAAAAGAAATTTTTCCTTCATTTTTTGACATTTTGATTATTTAAACAATGTTCCGGACCTTTTTGAGTGGGAGGATAACTCAATTATTATTATATGAGTTAATTCCAAGCAATTTCTGCAAAAAATATGAGTCACCTCTCAACGTCCATCTCAAAACAGATGCGCCCTGGTCTAAATATTAATATATATTATTATAAAGTGTTCCATTTGAAACAAAATGAGGAAATGTTGTACCTTATAAATATGTCGTTAACATTTTTATTGCCTTTTTTTCTGCAAACAAGAAATAAATGACAGGTAGACACAGAAAGAGACAAGAAACAATATTAAGAAATAGTAATAACGAAATAATTATTGGTACAAAAGACAAACTGGAGAAATGGAAAGAATAGGTTCAGACACTTTTTGACGGCGGTAGACTGAGAATGAACTTGACATTTCGAATTATATTCATTTACATTTGGTCCTTCGACAAAACAACATCAAAAGGGCGTTAATTGGATTGGAGCTGTAGGAGACGACCCATGGCAACCTGAATAGCTGTTACCGAGTTCCGAACAAGATCAACAATAGCATTTGAAGTGTAGAGGAAAAAAATAAAGAGGACCAGATAGAGCCGAAACTAGATGAAACAATTGAGCACCAGAGAAACTGTATAGAAGTCATTGAGTCTACTGTTCCAGCTGTTTGGAGTTGAAGAAGCCTGCAGCATCCAGAGATCCAGGTAACAAGGTTGAGTTGCAGTTCTAAGGAGAAGGCTATTATCCACAGCGGTTTTCAGCCCCACCCGGTTACGCACAAGTTAATCTCGAGATAAAACTGTAAGTTTTTGAATATTTATTCTCATTAGAGCAATGCATTTTTTTTGATAAATTGAAAAAGATTATTAAAGAAACGGAAGCTTAATTTACTTATAGTACTTGGTTTAAATATTTACTTAAAATACACCGTGCATCAGAGAGAACTGGCGGTCCACAAAATTGTTCATTTTTGATGTCTCGAATTTCCTAAACATGTTGTCCAATTTAAGGATTTTTTTAATATGTTATATCCTTATTCTTTAACAATATCGCTATAATAATAATAATATTGAGAAATTCACACCGAGAATGCAGTACGGCTAAGATAGGGCAATACATTTCTAATGGGGAATAAACGCACAGGGTTGTCGGTCTCCACCAGTTGTTGATTGCTCTCTAAAGATCGTCGCACAGGAACTGTGGCAACACTGAATGCGCATTCCTATCTTAACCGTACTGCAATCCCAGTGTGAATTTCACGTTAGACAGGTAAATTGTCATTGTATACCGGGTGTACCAATCAAACTGTCTTTTTTTCTCAAAGTTCACCACACCCTGTGGAATATTCTATCATTTATAAAATACTGAAATTAAAACCCAAGTATAGCCTCAGGTTTTCTTAACATGTTGTTTTTTGATTAATTCGCTTACGTTGGATAATAAAAAAAGTTAGGTAGGTACTTTAACAACTAGCCATGTTCTTCATCAATGCAAGATGTTTCTGAATAAGTGCGACAAATTTTAAGGGGTAATTCTGCATGAAAAAATAATGACCGTTTGCTTTATAAACACATATGTCTGCAAATGCATCGTTTCCGAGATACGGGATGTTGAATTTTTTCTTACAAACTGACGATTTATTTATTTCTCTAAAACCGGTTGAGATATGCAAATGAAATTTGGTAGGTTTGAAGAGATATATTGCGCATTTTTTTGACACGCAATTAAGAATTTTATATTCTCCATTGGCGTGCATACGGGTCATATTACCTGTATGCACGCCAATCTTGAATATAAAATTATTAATTGTATGTCAAAAAATGCTCAATAACTATCTCCTCCACTTCTTTGCCCATCTGTCGTTTTTCATTCGTTCAACTTGTCGCGCCCATCTCCATTTTTGCTTGTAATAGTAATTGTTCAAGATATTTGAATACAATTTATGTTAGGAAATATTTGTGGATATTCTTTTATTTTTTAAAAGTATTGTATAGTCTGTATAGCTCTAGATACCTATTCGCGTTGTGCAAGTACTTGGAAGGGATACGAGAAACGATCTTGCGCGAATAGCGGAGAAATCTTGCAACTTTCTTAAATACATAATTCATATTGTCAATTGAAATAGTCAAATTGACGTATATTTCATACCTACTGTCATTGAAGAAGAAAAATTATATGTTGCTCACAATATTGATATGATATGCAATTATTATATCAAAGTATATTTAATTATTTGTATTTCGCTTGCAGTACTGCATTTTAATAATTCATTTTATTTACTACATACAATTGTTTACCTTTTAATAACATAACCCAAATCTTACTTTTTCTTCTTATAATTTTTTTGGGCTATGGCCTTGACAATTATCCAGCAACCAGGACTAATATAATTGGCCAATATAATTAAAAGTGCGAAAAATGTTGCCGAGCTATGAAACCAGGTGTCGCTTTTCCGAACTTGCACGGTCCCAATAGGTGGCAATAAAAAAACTTACCTCTTGCTACAAGTCTTGTCAATTTTTCAGGAAATAGCAACTGAGGTGGCTCTTCTTCAATTAAGTGCCTATACGATTCCAACATAGAAAATATTGATGCGTCTTTTACATCTTCTGCAAGAACCTAAAATAAGTTTTAGTACATTTGATCAGTTGATTTGCTATGAAATGATTCCTCACTGTATGTTGTCTGAAGTGACATCCGTTGAAGTTTTCGAGGAGCTGAAATCTGTAAGCCCTTTCTCCGCAGCAAGGAAATCGTCCTATGGGCAACGGTGCTCTTTGGGCATCTAGTGTAAAGAACTGTGGAGTATCTGGATGATAGCGACACCAGCCAATCTGGTTTGATGGGAAATAGCGTTGGCAAGTAGAGCAGAAAAGGAAATGGGCATCACCCCATAATCTCCAATAGACTCTCCGCCATGATTTTAAAGTCTTAAATAGTCTAATTATGTAAGTGTTGATATCCCAATTCGGATCTCTGAAAGCAGATAACATTTATTTATTATCAAAAAAATCCTTATCTATTTAGCGTATAGACATCACAGAATAGGTAATAAAATTTACATTTATACATCATAGAATACATTACAAATAGAAGTCCAGTTTTTTATGTTCTATTGACTTTTCAGTTATCATTACGAAGTTTGTAGGGTCGACTGTGTATGTCCTGCGTGAGCAGTGCTGCAGTATGTGCCTGATCGTCTGTCTTGCAATGCCGTAATCACAAGAAGGCAAGGGAAGTTTACACCATCTGTAGAGTAGTGATGTTGGTTATAGTTACTTTCGAGTATTCGTTACAAATCGTTACTTTTGTATAAAGTAATCATTTACAGTATTCGTTACTTTGATTACTTTTGTATTTGAGTACCGGTAATCATATTAAGAATCGTATTTCTTCTCAGTAGGTAGGTATTTTGTATAGGTATAGATATACATATAGATAAAATTCGATCTTTGTTAATGACATACATTACATATTTTACCTCCATTATACCTCCCTCTGTTTCCTCTTCTATCCTCTCCTCACTCTCACAGTGTGAGGCTCTGAGGCTCACACCCTTAAAACGCTTCATACCAATAACGATATTCGATAACACTTGTAAAATACCGGTCCCGTCCGTTGCTCGCTGGGATACGATTGGTAGAAAGTAATCAAGTGTACTGGTTGTAGATACAATAGTCGTTACTCGCTCTGATACGCTTGGTACGAAGTAATCAGAGTAATCAAAGTAATAAAAGCAGATATAATAGTCGTTACTCGCTCTGATACGATTGGTACGAAGTAACGAAGTAATCAAAGTAACGTTTTGCCTCTGTGTATAGTAATCGTTACTTTTGATATTCGTAAGTAACGAGTACTTTGTAACGAATAGATACTTTTTCAACATCTCTACTGTAGAGGGAATTGGCGCATCTTCCGCAGTTTATACTGATTCGATTAAGGGCTACCCAAATCTTACATGGACGTTCAAATACACAGGTCTTAAGTACGGAGGAGAAACTTTACCTAGACAATTATATAAACTAGTAACACTTATATGGAACGAACAGAAAATACCAACAAAATGGCACAAAATCCCTATCCATAAAAAGGGAGACAAGACCAAGTCAGTACCCACTCTAAATAGACGCATGTTCCTATTAAATTCGGCGTACAAAATCTTCTGGAACATTGACTGTCGATCCAGAGTACGGATAGGTAACGTACTCTCAGAATCGTTTGAAATAAAAAGTGATCTGAAACAAGGAGACGCGCTGTCACTTCTCCTTTTTAATATAATCCTGGAGAAAGTAGTACGAACAGCACAAATTAGAACAGACTACTAACGGTAAAAGAACCAAAATTACTACTAGCATACGCGGATGATATTGACATTGTGGGAAACACCGTCACCAATGTAAAGGAAAGGTAAACGAAATGGAGAGAAAACCAAATATATTATGTGCATTAACAGACAAAAGAGATGAGACAGAATAGAGCAAAATGTAACAATAGATTCATATAACTTTGAAAGAGTGGCGAGTTTTATCTCGGAGTGACAGCAGAGATAGCAATATCACGGTGGAGATAAAACGGAGAATTCAGACAGCAAACATGTATGTACAGCCTCCACAACAATATTAAATCCAATGCAATATCACGAACAAATTCCGAAGTCAAACAGATGTGTAGGGCGTAGTCCAAGAGATTAATCCCAACGTCGAAGATGGACTGGCCATGTTCATAGACTAATAAACAACTTACAAAGTTAATCTGGGAGGAAACTAAGACAGGGAGAAGGCTCTTAGGACGTCCACGAATACGACGGAGAGATGCTATATGGTCAGAGTTAATAAAATCTATTGACTTAAATATCACGGAAGACCGTTTGAGATGTAGACGGGTTGTGTAGTTAGCCAAAACCCACCTCGGGTTATAGTGCTACGAGAAAAAGATGTCATTTCGATGTTCTACCTGTATTCTTCGATTAGTCTGTTCGATGTATGATTTTATAAATTCATTATAAGACTAGTTTAGAAGTTTCAACATATTATGTATAAATAATATCGTAACTTGGATGAAAAAATAATAAATCTGACTGAAGAATTAAGTCCCAACTTTGTATAAAGATGTATTTGCCCTTTTCATGGGGTTGGCCATCAATACTTTATTGGTTGTTAAATACAGTTGTTTAATATGGATAGTACTAAGCTGATGACGGTACTCACCATATATTGTTCTAAGCGGCAGACAACCTCAAACCTAACTGAATATCTCGCAATCTAACTAATAATCTCCGTATTATTTCGCGTGTACCTATCCATTTATTAGTTCGATATGTTTGTATTCATTTTCACTTTCATTTCTATGTCCAGTTTGTATATAATATGATATAATAATATGTTTACTGCTTACCCAGCAGAAGTCACCATGTCATCAAAATGCGTGTGCCCCACATTCGTGGTACACATTGCTGGTATGTTTGTTATTTACGATTCTATATAAACATTATCGTAGGTAATTAAGTATTTCGTATTTTAAAAGGATTTTAGAATCTGAATATTGAATTAAGACATTGTGCATATGGTTAATGTACATTTTGTTTACCTTATATGTAAACTGATAATACTGCCATCTGGTTGGAGTCGCATGCAAGGTGGAACGCACGGAATTTTGGATGCTACATCTGGTGTAATTAACAGCTGACATTTTTCACAACGAAACACTTTTGCCAGAGAACACCAATGTCCCCTTACACTCTCTGGTTCTGGTTCTGCTAAAGACTGTATTAACTTTGTAAAAAGTCGAGACTGTATCTTATCTTTCTTGTCTTTGATAGCTTCCACTTCGACATTGGTATACATTGCAGCTAGTCTGAAAGGTAAGCACATAAAAATAAAATAAGTATTTTATTCCTTATCTGAAAATATGAAAATTACGTTACAAAGTAGAAGAAAAATATATAAAAGGGCATGTTAAACATCTCTCCAAACTTTTCTATGGAATTTCAAGGCAAGGAATTAAAGAAATGTATGATGACAAGGTTTGATGACGAATGCAAGTTGTTAAAGCAATAATTATCTTGTCAAACCAATGGTGTTGCTCGCTAGCTCTCTTTTATTTTATCTCTGATACCTCGCTTTTCTGGCAACCGCTGATAACAACAGCTGGCAACCCTAATTTTCGTTCATTATTTCAGAGAATACCTTATATCATCGTATTAGAAAAAAATAGCTTTCATTTGATATAAAAAATATGCAGCTACGTCATGAAAGAATTTTTTTCAAAAATTAATTACTCTTAAATAATTACAACTAACTTGCGGTCACTTTTTGACTGACAACCTGTTATCAATGTATTGTCCTGTTCTTAAATTTATACAGTGAGGACGTTTAGGTTGGAATAAATTCACTTTCTCGATTTTGGAGAGAAATCCCGAAGCAAGTCGATTTTTATTTTTAAATTACGATTTTTTGGCATATATCATACTAGTGACGTCATCCATTTGGGCGTGATGACGTAGTCAATGATTTTTTTAATGAGCGTAGGGGTGGTGTAATAGCTCATTTGAAATGTTATTTAATTCTGTATCACACGTTTCCTACTCTCATTTAAAAAAATATCGATTTCGTCATCAAGCCCAGACGGATGACGTCACTAGTAGGATATATATGCCAAGAAATCATAATTTAAAAATAAAAATCGAGCTGTTTCGGGGTTTATCTCCAAAATCTCCCATTCCCGAGAAAATGAATTTATTAGAACTTAAACGTCCTCACATAAATGTGATTTTAATTAACTCTATGTTATGAATGTAGTGATTTTGCAGTAGGATACAGATTCATTTAGACACGACAGATTTGTATTGGTTTTTAAAATATCATTCATGTGTTCATGACAAAATAACAGACAGTCCTCTAATAAAGATTCCATTTCCAGGAAAGCCGCCGACCCTAGTATGGGAATAACGTAATTAGATTCCAGCTGTGACCACTCCGATTCCGGCAGAGTATCTTTCTTGATACTCTGCATAAGCCATTCGAAAATACCAATATCGCAGTGGACAGATATATCCATATCTTCCAAACGGTGACCTTGAGTTACTGATGTGAAATAGCCCATTTTGGAAATTAGCAAATTTTGATTGCAGTAAAATGTCTTTTTGGCTGATTTCAGCTTGTCGCACACATGGATTTCAACTTCCGAATCAGCTTTAACAACGGGAAGCGATTTAATAATAATATCACTAGATCTTCTTCTTGCCATGTTTTTCTCGTTGGTGGGTATGGCAGTAGTAGAAGAGTCACATCATAGTACCGAAAGCGCCGAAAGGAGGAATGACAGGAAGAAGTACGGTTGTCAAACATCAAATTGAGACTAGTAATGCGAGGCCAATTCATCAGCTCGACGATTACCACAGGCGAAGAGAGAGGAAGCTGAAAGGATTCTGAAAGGAAATGAAGAAAGACAGGATGATAGAACCTTCTACCAGCCCGTGGGTCTCTCTGATGGTCCTGGTCAAGAATAAAGACCGAACTATGAAACTCTGTGTGGACTACCGTTTGTTGAACAATGTTACCAATAAAGATAGTTATCCTCAGCCTCGGATCGACGACACGTTGGATACATTGGCTGTAACTAAATTGTTTTCTACGTTGGATTTGAAGTCTGGATGTTGGCAGGTAAAATGGACCCAGTGGGTAAGGAGAAGGTAGCCTTCACGACAAGATCTGGATTCAACATTATGCAATTTAGACTCTGTAATGCTCTTGCGATATTTCAGAGGCGCAAGGAAAATGTGTTACGAAGGTTATCTTGGAAAACGTGCTTGGTGTATTTAAATGACATAATTGTCTTGGGGGGAGATTTTTTAAGACTGTCTGAAGAATCAATAAGACTATTTTAATCGACTTAAAGCTGCCCAGTTGATGTTAAACCCCAAGAAGTGGGGATGTTAAACCCCAAGAAGATTTCAAAGTAAAGTCAATCATTTAGGTCTTAGGTCATATAGTCACCAAAAAAGGAGTGGTCGTGGATAAGGGAAAAATAGATCAACATTTTTAGAAAAAACAAATCATTGAGTATTGAGAGAAACAATTTGTTTGCTTCGGATGAGTTTTATTCAAGAACAAATATTAAATTTATCGGACAAATTCATAGAATAATCCATTATTAAAACTGCATAGGAAGAAAAATGTATCTGTTCAGTAACTATCTGACACTTTCAAAAATATAATAAATTCGAGTAAACGTATAACTAATGAATTTATTACAATCTAATACGTACCTGATGAGTACAGATTCATTTAGACACGACAGATTTGTATTGGTTTTTAAAATATCATTCATGTGCTCATGACAAAACAACAGACAGTCTTCTAATAAAGATTCCATTTCCAGGAAAGCTGCTGACACTAGTATGGGAATAACGTAATTAGATTCCAACTGTGGCCATTCTGATTCCGGCAGAGTATCTTTCTTGATCCACTGCATAAGCCATTCGAAAATACCAATATCGCAGTGAACAGATATATCCATATCTTCCAAACGCTGGCCTTGAGTTACTGATGCGAAATAGCCCATTTTGGAAATTAGCAAATTTTGGTTACAGTAAAAGGTCTTTTTGGCTGACTTCAGCTCGTCGCATACATGGATTTCAACTTCTGAATCGGCCTTAACAACGGGAAGCGATTTAATAATACTATCACTAGATCTTCTTCTCGCCATGTTTTTTTCGTTGGGAGGTATGGTAGTAGTGGAAGAGTGAGAAGCTACAGGCTTATCACCTTTGTCGCTAAGCTTGATGGAGACTAAACTCTTTTTTGAATTGTTTTGTTGGACCAAATATGGAAGGACCGAGTCCAGAAGTCCTTCGGAGACAACTTCGCTTAGTTTCCGTTTCAGAGGCTCGCAATCTCCGGCGCTTAAAGAAGCGGCGGTACTTTTTTTTCTACATATTTCTAAAAATAAATTATTATTTGAGTACACTTTACATTATTACTTACAATGATTATGCTATGCAGGAGGAATGGAAGAGGAGCAACGAAAACATTAATGAAAAAGCTACACTAGGTTCGCTTTCAAGATGCAGTAGAAATAAACAAACCAAGACACGTTAAATGCTACTAGGAGCACTCCCGAATCATAATTTACAATGTATAAACTTTGGAAATCATGATTTGGGATTTACCATGTATATACATTGTAAATTATGATTTAGTTGTGCTCCTAGTGACATTTAACGTGTCTTGGTTTGTTTATTTCTACTGCATCTTGAAAGCGAACCTAGCGTAGAGGCATTCGAAATGTGGGTGTATCCTCAAAATATCCTGGACGACCTACACCACCAACGTTAAAGGTATTGTGGCGAATGGGAAAACAAAAAGAAATTTCTTTCACAATTAAGCAATGGAAACTTGAATACCTCGGTCATATTATGATGGATAATAAATATCGTATTCTGCAACTAATAATGTAGCATGAAATATAAAGCAAACGCGGACCCGGAAAAAGGAGACACTCATGACTTCAAAACTTACGCCAATGGTTTGGACTAACATCGACCAAGTTATTCAGAAACGCCACAAATAAAATTAAAATTGCTATGATGATAGCCAACGGGCAAGGTACATGAAGAAGAAGATACAAGAGGAATATATGGTAATGATCTATCAAAGAACATCAAATATCCTTACCAGGTGGTGCTACAGTGAAAAACTCTCTGTCAATCCTAGTAAAGCAGTAGGTAGTAGTCAATTTCACAAGGAGACGAAACCTAGGTAACGTCTGAATACTCGCTCTCTAGGGAGAAATTATCAAAGAGGCAAATGAAGTCAAATATCTAGGAGCACTTCCAGATAACTTACATGGAACGCCCATTTGGCCCGAAACATGCGTGGCTCCGGGCATGTCGTGGGAAAACATGGAGTTTGAAACCCAAAAAGATGTACTGGCTGTATTGTATATGACTGTAGTCAGACCTATGATTACGTATGGCGCACTAATATGGTGGTCTAAATGTCAACGAAAGGCCACCAAAGAAAAGCTGAATAAGCTTCAACGACAAGCATGATTAATCATAACACTCGTCGACTACCCCAACCTTCTACATGGAGGCAATGCTTGACCTCCCTCCATACAGGGTGATTGATTAGGGGGGTAAAGATCAATAGATCCGCTATAGTAATAGATAGCAATAAAAGTTAATAACAAAAATTTTAGCCACCTTTGAGCTTTACATTTTAAAATTAATTAGAATGTTACAGGGTGTTCGATAACATCGTGGCTGACAAAACTTATGTTTTTTTTTTAAATGGAACACCCTATATTTTATCTTATATTCAAAATCTTCTTAACTTCCCCATTACAAAAATATAAAGGTCTGTTATGTTATACAGGGTATTTACAAAGTTATAGCCAATTTTCTATGAAAATCGTAACAAGTTCAGCTCCCTGTATAAATAAAAATAAGCACAACGGCAATTTTTTATTGATGCCATATTTTTTTACCTAATGTCAAAATTTAAAAAAGTTATTGACATTGCTAATTTTCTTTTCATCGAATACAGGGTGAGTCCAAACGCAAGTACATTATTTTCTCAGTAATTTTAAATAGAACACCTTGTATTTTATATCACTATTAAAAAGTACCATTACCGTGCTTTAATTTGTATACAACATTCCCTATGTCTAAATTTATTAGTTTTCGAGATATTTTCATTTTTCAATGGACCAGTAGCGTGGCCACCCAGATCACCAAAATTTAATAAACTGGACTGAATTTTTTGGAGTTGCGTTAAGAATGAAAGTTATAAAGTGCCTCCAACAACAAGGTATGAGATGAAAAGTAGAATACACGAATATCGAATACACGATGAAAATAATAGAATACGTTAACGGTACTTTTTGATAGTGACATAAAATACAGGGTGTTCCATTTAAAATTACTGAGACAATAAAGCAAGAAACCCATTATGAACGCCCGGCACGGCACAGCACAGGCCGGCACGTCCAAAAACCCATTTGTAACGGCCGGCACGGCACGGCACCGGAAAAATGATCATATATTTTAAAAACTATCGTAAAATAAATGTTTTTAAAAGACATAAACTACACAATTTTAATGAATATGCATCATGTTAAAAAAACGAATTCATGGTTAAAAGATAATGTACGTACCTGTCCATTGATCAAAATTTTCGGATATTTGTACCCATGTATTGTCCTTTTTCTTACTATCATGATAACTTGAGTCCGATGCATCATACAAAAATGGGTATTCTCTGACACTCTCAATGAAAAGTTCTTCCATATTATTTTATTTCAAAAGAAACAACGCGCTTTTAATTAAAAAATCAACAATATATCTGCTTATTACCAACAATTATGACGCACTGGCGCCGACTGGCCGTTCAGGCCGTTCGACTTCAACGGATTTTATTCTCCTCGGAGAATTTTGGCCGTTCCGTTTGCGTGCTGGCCTGTGCCGGGCCGAGGCGGCCGCTCATAATGGGTTACGTTGCATTTAAAACTATACAAATGAATTTGGACTGTCCTGTGCCGGGCCGGGCTGTGCCGTGCCGGCCGTTCATAATGGGTTTCTTGCTTAATTTGACTCACCCTGTATTCGATATAACGAAAATTAGCAATATAAACCATTCTTAAAAATTTTCACAATCAACAAAAAATTATTGCACCAATAAACCATTGCTGTTGTGCTTATTTTTATTTGTACAGGACAGGAAGCTGAATATGTTACGATTTTCATAGAAAATTGGTTATAACTTTGTAAATACCCTGTATATCATAACACACTTTTATATTTTTTTAATGGGGAAGTTAAGAAGATTTCGAATATAAGATAAAATATAGGGTGTTCTATTTAAAAAAAACATAAGTTTGGTCAGCCACGATGTTATCGAACACCCGATGTAATATTCTAATTAATTTTAAAATGTGAAGTTCAAAGTTGGCTACAATTTTTGTTATTAACTTTTATTGCTATCTATTACTATAGCGGATCTATTGAGCTTTACCCCACTAATCAATCACCCTGTATATGGATGGAAAAAGAGGCGAAAGTAGGAGCATACAGAAGGCAAATAATCCGCCAGGAAGCAGGGCAAAAGGATACCGGGATCAAACCCAGTGTTGGACCTGGTACCAGATGCAAAGCAATCTAAATATAATTTCGTAAAGCCGTTTACCATACTCTTTCCAGGAAGGAGTGAATGGGAGTCGAACAAAATGAATCTCATAATGGCAGATTGGAAGGAGTTGGAGCTGGGGTATACGGAGGGAACCGAAGACTAGGTAACCACTCTAATCTTCCAATCGGAAATTTATGCTGTAGAGATGTGCGTGCAGGAATTAATCAAGAGGAACTGCAGGGACAAATATAAAAAACTTATATCTGATAGCCAGACGGAATTAAAGGCACTGGAATGAATCGGATTGGAACTGTCTTCAGAATCTGATTCGGATCGGAAAATGTAACAAAGTAAGTTTGCTCTAGCTGCCTGGTCATACTGGTCTTGAAGGGAACGACAAAGCGCACCTACTTGCCAGGAAAGGGACAAAAGAAATCTTCATGGGTCCATAACCGGTCGTTTGCATAGCAAGAAGCCTAAAGGTGGCAACAGTAGGTACCTGACCATACCTTACTTAATGAAATAATTTTCTCAAAATAAAAAACAGAACACAGAAGACAAAAACATATTTTTTGAAAGTTATAAAAAACATTCACCTTTTTTGTCATCTGGCATAGGTACCTCTACAACTGTTTGGCAGCTAATGCTATTTTGGTTAAGTAACATTAGTGTTTCTTTTCTTTTTAACCATTCCACTGCGTCTGTCATGCCATTTGCAGTCAAAATACTTTCAATGCTATCTTGAACCTAAAATTTGTAAAAGTGTAATTTGATTACATAAGCGTCACCGAACGACGACATCCTAATTCTGACGATACTACTAATCTATATCGGCTGACTTGATTCACCCGCGCACAATTTCAAAGCAGCTAGAAGAGATCCAACAATTTCTCACCTGCAGCTTCAAAGGAAGCGTTTGGAAGCAACATGTTTAAATGTTGAAACGATAAGAAAAAGCGTTAGTACCTAAGGAGTATCCAGCAGGAGATAGTTATGAGCTCCCGAGTTATCCAAGGAGCACAAGATTGATCGCCTAAATTGATGTTTTCACCACCAAAACTGGAACATTGGGAATTGAAAAAATGTAATTTTCAGACGAAACTAGAATTTGTGTAAAATCAGATGACCGACGAATTCGTGTAGGTACTTAGAGGGCGACGAAGGCAAGCAATAACGGAAACTGCCAGATATATTCACAGATATAAAGGAGGAAGTGTCATATTCTGTGGAGGCATCTATCTATCTATCTAATCAGCCCTAAACATCCATCCTTGGATATAGGCCTCCTCTTCCTTCTTCCATGCCTCTCTATCTTGGGCAATTTGCATCCATTTTGACCCAGTGTGTTTCTTCAGGTCATCTGACCATCGCATCTGTGGCCTTCCCCTTTTTCGTTTGTGGTTCCATGGTCTCCAATGTATTACCATCTTAGTCCATCTTTCATCCTTCTGCCGTAGGGTGTGTCCGGCGAACTTCCATTTAAGCTTTGCTACTTGGGTAGAGACGTCTTTCACTTTTGTTTTGTTACGGATCCATTCGTTTCTTTTCCTGTCTGATAATTTAATGTTCAGCATTTGTCTTTCCATGGCTCTTTCTGTCTTTGCTATTTTTTCCATATTCTCTTTTGTAAACGTCCATGTCTGAGAGCCATATATTAAAACAGGGAGTATACATTGATTGAAGACTTTTGTTTTTAGGTATTGCGGGTATTTTCTGTTCTTTAGAATATAAGACAGTTTTCCGAATGATGCCCAGGCCAACCTTATTCTTCTCTTTATTTCTTCGGTCTGATTTTCTTTATTTAATCTAGTGATTTGTCCTAGATATATATATTCTTTTACTTGTTCTATTCTTGTTTGTGCCACTGTAATTACTAGTTCTTCTTGTTGATTGGTCATGGTTTTTGTTTTACTGTAATTCATCTTCAGTCCTATCTTTGTCGATTCTCTATCTAGTTCTTCCATCATTCTTTGTAATTCTTCACTTCTTTCTGCTATTAATACAATATCATCAGCATATCGTAAGTGATTCAGATATTGCCCGTTTATGTTTATACCCAAACCATCCCAGTGCAGTTGTTTGAACACATCTTCTAGCGCTTGGTTGAATAGCTTGGGCGAGATGGTATCTCCTTGTCTTACTCCTCGGTTTATTTTAATAGGCTCCGTTTGTTTCATTAGCTTGATAGTTGTTGTTGCCTTATCATATATATTTGTAATTAAGTCGGTATATCTGTAGTCTATTCTGCTGTTTTGTAGGGAATTCTTTACTGCCCAGTGTTCCACACTATCAAATGCTTTTTCGAAGTCAATAAATGCCATGTATAGCGGGATATGATATTCGTTAGCTTTTTCGATTAATATCTTCATCTTTAAAAGGTGGTCACTTGTACTGAAGCTTTTTCTAAATCCGGCTTGTTCTCTTGCCTGGTATCCATCTAATTTAGTTGTTAATCTGTTTGTTAATATCTTGGTTAATAGTTTGTACATCACATTTAGTAAAGTTATGGGTCTGTAATTCTTTAGATCCTTTTTATCTCCTTTCTTAAATAGTAACAATGTTACTGCTTCGTTCCAAGTTGGGTATTTGTTTTGTCATTAATATTTTATTCATAAGTGTGTACAAAACTTCTCTAGTTGTTTTCCCACCATTTTTTAGCATTTCTACAGTTATCCCGTCTTTTCCTGGCGATTTATTATTCTTCATCTCCTTGAGTGCTCTTTTTATCTCATTCTTACTGATTTCTGGTTGATAGTCGGAATTGACATTTTTTATTTTTATTTGTAATTGCTTAAGGATTTCTTGTGTTGGTTTCTGTTTTGTATTGTAGAGGTTTTTATAATATTCTTGTGTTATTTGTATAATTTCTTCTATATTATTGGTCTCTATGCCTCATGGGAGGAGGCATCATGATCGGTAAAAAAAATCTTTAATTTTCAACCGGCAAACTTTAACAGCTCACAAGTACGTTGATTTGGTTCTAGATCCTGTAAGTACGTTGATTTGGTTCTAGATCCTGTAGTTAAGCTCTGGACAGGTGCAATGATAGAAAATTTAATTTTCATGCATGATAATGCACATCCACATACCAGCAGAGTGATTACAGACTTCCTTGAAGCCGAGGATATTACTTTTCTGGAGTGGCCTGCTTGCTTACCCGACCTTAACCCTATAGACCATTTGTGCGATATGCTTAAAAAAATTAGAGCTCGCCTTGAAGAATAGAACAATTTGATTAGGCGCTTCTCACGCAAATTGAAGCTTGCATAAGGACTAGGGGTGGTAACACTGACTACTAAAAAAACATAAATCAATAAAAGCACATTAAAAAGTATTCGTTTTACATTTAAATTTTTTATGCTATTGAGTTTAAAACAAATAATTTCAATTTACTATTTCAAGACTTTATTGTTTTCTTTAATTTTTATGTCTTCGTGATTAAATAAATATCTTGTTTGATTTCATATGTTTGATTTTTAAAATAATAATAAATCTCAGATGATTTCATATAAGTTTTTATTTGTGTGTCTATTTTATTATATTAACGCATCTTATCTTCTATTTTACTATTAGTCCAGAAAGCCACTGCGCATCCGCAAGGAAAAATATTACGATTCGGATTTTTTTGCACAGTCTTACTCAAAAAGGACCCCTTTTAACAAATTTGCATGTTGGCAGGTCCAAAAGTGGGTCAAACATTTTTTAAACGTTTTGTTTGTTCTTTTCCTAAAATTATTTTTTTTACATCGAACAAAGTTTTTTTTAAGTTTTTTGGATCATTCCAAACAGAAAAGGTCTTTATACCCTATTCCACGAACATACGCCTGTTTTGGATTACTTCGACAACGAATATTTTACTGTACAAAATAAGAAGAACGAAAGTAAATTGCAAATTAAACTGTTGTTTATTGGAATAATTATTAGCGCCATTTACTTTCGTACTTCTTATGTTGCACAGTAAAATATTCGTTGTCGAAGTAATCCAAAACAGGCGTATGTTCGTGGAATGGCCCATAGTGACTTTTCTCTAAAGTTGACAGTTTTTGACATATAAGCGATTAAAAATTTAAAAATTGCAAAATCGGCCATTTTTAACCCTCAAAAACTATGTGAAAAACCGAAAATTTCAATGTTACCAAAGTACGTAAATACTCTATGAACATCGATTGATGAAATCTTTAAGAGCTTTTTGGAATACAATATCGAAAACCCCTTTGTTTTTTAATTGTAAATCAAGCGGACGCGAACCTATTTTCAACCGTTTTATGTAGGTATAATGTAATCGGAATAAAATTTAAGTTTAAAAAAAAATGATTAAAAAATTTTTTGACCCTGGTAACATGCAAATTTGTTAATAGGGAACCTTTTCAAGCAAGATAGTGAAAAAAAATTGAATCAGAATATTTTTCCGCAGATATATTTTCGCATATTACATACAAAGTTGTATACATGCTTCTTCTTCTTCTTCTTATACTTGTTGTAGATCTGTCGATCTGTTAATTCCGACTTTGAAGTATTTCTTGAGAGGTAGACTGCCAGCTATCTCTCCATCTTTTTGGTGGTCTCACCGGTGGATGCTTGCCTGCTGGTTTTCCTTCTAGAGCAATTCTTGGTAGTCTGTGCTCCTCCATTCTTTTTACATGACTGAACCATTCTCTTCGTCTTTGCCTGCCCCATCTGACGACATATTGCACGCCACATTGTTCCCTGATGATGTTGTTTCGTATTCTATCTCTTCTTGTCTTCCCTGCTATTGCTTTTAGTGTCTTCATTTCGGCTGTTCGTAGCATGCCTTTGGTTTTATTCGTGTCTTCTCTTGATTCAATGCCATAGGTCATAACAGGTCTGATGCAAGTTTTATAAATTCTAACTTTGCTGTCCATTCTCATATCTGGGATATTCCAGACCACATCTCTCAAACATCCGGACAAGACAGCGGCCTTGTGAATTTGTCCTCTTAGGTCTCTGGCTGGGTCATGACAACTTGATAACTCTACGCCTAGATATTTGAACTGGTTTAGCTGTTCTATGGGTTTCCCCTCTACCACTAGCTTGCATCTAATTGGGTCTTTCGCAATGGTAATGCATTTTGTTTTCTGCGTGGATATGTTCATGTTGAGTCGTCGGCATGCTTGATAGAATCGATAAAGTTGTCTTTGTAGGCCATCCTCGTCCTCTGCAATCAGGGCTGCGTGACTCTGCCGGCATGATATTGGTTGTATTGAGCAACTCAGTGTCATGTTGCTGGTCCCAAGCCCAGATGAAAGAGTAGGGGCCTCCAGGTTAGGTAAGCCCCCTGCCTGGAGGATCACATATTTTTGGCTCACAGAATCGACACTGCCTCGGAACCAGGGCGGATCAAATTTATGTACCTATACATTCAACGGTTGAAAATAGTGTAGCGGCCACTTGAGTATCAATTAAAAACCAAAGGGCTTTTCGATATTGTATTGCCAAAAACTCTTCGGAATGTCATCAATCGATGTTTAAAGAATATCTACCTACTTTGGCAACATTGAAATTTTCAGTTTTTCATATAGTTTTTGATGGTTAAAAATGGCCGATTTTGCAATTTTTAAATTTTTAATCGCTTATATGTCAACAACTATCAACTTTAGCGAAAAGTCACTAAAGACCTTTTCTGTTTGGAATAATCCAAAAAACTTAAAAAACTTTGATGTAAAAGTAATAATTTTAGGAAAAAAACCAAAAAAACGTTTAAAAAATTTTTGACCCACTTTTGGACTTGGCCCACTTGACCCACTTTTTGACATGCAAATTTGTTAAAAGGGGTCCTTTTTGAGTAAGATTGCGTAAAAAATCAGAATCAGAATATTTTTCCTAGCAGATGCGCAGTGGCTTTCTGGACTATATGTGTGGATTAAAATAGATAGATAGTTTATAATTAAATTATTTAAAAAACTCACTTGATAAGCAGTTCTTAGAAAGTTCAAAAATTCTTTAATAGAAATCTCGGATGTAGGCATTGTATTTATTTTCGATTTTGATTCCATTAAGCTTGCATTCAGCGATCTAGCCTCTGAATCAGATTCCATGTTTTCACTTATTGATCAAACTTTCAGAGAAAGAACGCGAGAATGCGAGTTAAATAAACATGAAACGATTTAAACCAATTTTTTCCTAATATGTAGTTATATTTTTGAAGTAAAAAATCAAAACTCAAATTTTGAAAGTCATGAAATTTGGGCATATCGCAAGCTGTCAAATGAAATAGATCTTCTTTTTAATACATAAAATATAAGGGTTGTACGGCTTAGGAGATGAAAATAGCTCTTAAAACTCTCTTTTTGTGGCATCGTCATTATCAACATCAGCCTGTTTTAAGTCCACTGCAGGACATAGGCTTCCCCTGTTTGTATATAAAGTGCACGGTTTTGTGCAATATGAATTCAATTTTTCGTCACCTTTCGTGTAGTTCATCTTACCGTCGTGTAAGTGGTCTTCCTCTGTTTCGCTTATCTGATCTAGGTCTCCATTCAGTTAACTCGAGTGTCCACCTTCCATCCTTGCCACCAGTGGCGGCTCGTGATTTTTACAATAGGGGAGGCTATACCTAACTCTAAAATATCTGGACAAATTTAAACTAGCAAGAAAATGCGCCAAAAAATGTAATGTAAGGCCTCATTTTTTTATTTATATTTCATAATATCATCATAATTCATAATTTCATAATATAAATATTATTATACATCATATTATACAATATTAATATATATCATAAAAATAATTAGTCTAATCGTAAAAGTTTAATACCAAAGTTTGTATCGATTATTTGTTAACAATTCCATCTTTGTAAGTAGATATGCGTATCAAAATAAATACAGATTTGAAGTTTTGCAGTCCATCCATACAGGTTGAAGCTTCACATTTTTTAAGATACTCCACTGAATTTTTTTAATTCTAAACGCGGCCTACTGCGAATCCAAAAACATTATAAATTACCGATATTTTGCTTTGCGTTACAAATATCGAAAAAAGTTATTTGAACAAGTTGTTCCAAATATTATTCTAACCCCAAATACCAAATTTCATAACAAAATTCGCACTTTTAGTTTTTTCATTATTTTTAGTCAGGACTCTAAAATTCGTTGTCCCGAGATGCACGCAACGGATCAACGGAGTCGAGAAGCTAGTTAATAGCTAGTATGGTATAGTTAGACCCAAACCCAGACATCCAAAGTGAAAGTTATCCTCCAACACCAAATTGTTCTATATGGTCCACATAATGTTCAGAAAAAAGTCACACCATTTTGAGCGTCGGGTTTGGGGGGGAGAGGGGGGAAGAAATCTGAAAATTCGTAGTTTTTTACGTTTTTCGTCAATATTTCTAAAACTAAGCGGTTTAGCATGAACAACCTTCTACACAAAATTGTTCTACATTAAATTTGAAATAAAAAAGGCCCTATGCATAACCCTTCTAAAATGAACGGTTCCAAAGTTACGGAGTTAGTATAGTATAATTGGTCCAAAAAAAAAGGCCTAACCCAGACATCCAAAGTAAAAGTTTTTCTTCAACACCAAATTGTTCTATATGGTCCACATATTGTTCAGTAAAAAGTTACACCATTTTGAGCGTCCGCTTGGGGGGGGAGGGAGATGGGGGAGAAGTCGGTAAATTAGTAGTTTTTTTTAAGTTTTTCGTCAATATCTCTAAAACTATGCTTTAGCGTAAGGGATGTTCTATAGAAAAATGTTCTACATAAAATTTAAAACAAAAAAGGTTCTATAGGTACATAATTGTTACAAAATCAACGGTTCCAGAGTTACGGAGGGTGAAAAGTGGAGGTTTTAGATACTTTTTATATATATCGATTTCTCCCCCTCTCCCCCCTAAACCCGACGCTCAAAATGGTGTGATTTTTTTCTGAACATTATATGGACCATATAGAACAATTTGGTGTTGGAGGATAACTTTCACTTTGGATGTCTGGGTTTTTGGTATAGTTACATCATAAATATTGCCCAAAAAAATATAAAAAGTATCGAAAACCTCGACTTTCACCTCCGTAACTCTGGAACCGTTGATTTTATAACAATTATGTATAGAACATTTTTTGTTTTAAATGTCATGTAGAACATTTTGTATATAACATTGTTTACGCTAAAGCATAGTTTTAGAAATATTGGCGAAAAACGTAAAAAACTACTAATTTACCGGCTTCTCTCTCATCTCCCAAACCGGACGCTCAAAATGGTGTAACTTTTTATTGAACAATATGTGGACCATATAGAACATTTTGGTGTTGGAGGAAAACTTTTACTTTGGATGTTTGGGTTAGGCCTTTTTTTGGACCAGTTATACTATACTACCTCCGTAACTTTGGAACCATTCATTTTAGAAATATTATGCATAGTACCTTTTTTATTTCAAATTTAATGTAGAACAATTTTGTATAGAGGGTTGCATAGTTTTAGAAATATTGGCGAAAAACTTAAAAAACTACGAATTTACCGATTTCTCCCCCCTCTCCCCTCCAAACCCGACGCCGCTCAAAATGGTGTGACTTTTTTCTGGACATTGTGTGGACCATATAGAACAATTTGGTGTTGAAGGATAACTTTCACTTTGGATGTCTGGGTTATGCCATCTTTTGGATCAACTATACTATACTATATGGATATTTAGTGATAATACGGAATTTACACGTTGGATAATAGTGAGAGTGCTTGTTGTTTTTCGCGATTCAAGATAAACAAAACAGTGTAGCGTGTGTAAAAAATTTATGGGGAGGCTAAAGACCTCGTCCCACCATCAAATAATTTGATTAAACTGGTTTGAGCAAACTGAAAGTGACAGTTAGTGACGTCACATCCTGAGTGTTCATTGTGGATAATAATGAAAAATTTTAATTTTAAATAAAGTACAAACAAGTTAGACAACTCAATACAAAAAATTTGATCAAACTAGACTGATAGTGAGAGCACAGATTTTTAGAATTTCAAAAAAAAACTGCAATTGTGACGTCACTTTGACGTACTTCCTCAAGTACGTCAAGTTTGCTCAAACTGTTTGATCAAATTATTTAATGGTGAGACGCGGCCTTAAGTCTCCCATGCCTCCTCTGACGAGCCGCCACTGCTTGTCACGTGACCAGCGACCAGCCCAGCTCCATTTCAATCTCAAAACTCTCACCACAATATCTGTAACTCTGATTCTGTTTCGTAGGTCTTCTTCTGTGATATTGCCTTTTATTGTTACTCCTATCGTTGAATGCTTCATCCTCATTTGTGGTATTCTTAGTTTTTAAAGCATTGTTTTTCGTCAATGCTTCACATTTCTTAAATAATCTTTTATTAGGCTTATTAGCCGGTGGTCCTTGTAGAATTTCGAAGGTGGTGTTTTGGGTAGGCAGGATATGTAGAGCGAAGCCAATCTTTTGGAGTCTGGCCCATATCGTAGATATCGTTAAATAGCTTCACAATCATGTCTAGATTTTCTTCAGACCAGATTGTCAGTGAAGGTATATGTCCTATGGTCTACATCTAATCTGCCGAACACTAGTCTTTAATGACCGCACACTACACTGCTTGACTTCGATTCGGTGATCGGACGAGAACCGGTAGATTCAGTGTGGTATGACCGTTACCGATTATAAATGAAACAAATTGACACCTAAATTAACCAAATTGTACAAACGAATATACGAATAATAATATCAAAAATTAAACAAAGAAAAAAATGAAGGCAACAACATGCGGTGTTCCCAAGCGGTCACCCATCCAAGTACTAACCGCACCCGACACTGCTTGACTTCGGTGATCGGACGAGAACCGGTATATTCGCAGTGTGGTATGGCCGTTGCCGATTATAAATGAAACAAATTGATACCTAAATTGACCAAGTTGTACAAACGTTTAATAAAACCTTATTAAAATAATATCAAAAATTAAACAAAGAAAAAAATGAAGGCAACAACATGCGCTGTTCCCAAGCGGTCACCCATCCAAGTACTAACCGCACCCGACACTGCTTGACTTCGGTGATCGGACGAGAACCGGTATATTCGCAGTGTGGTATGGCCGTTGCCGATTATAAATGAAACAAATTGATACCTAAATTGACCAAGTTGTACAAACGAATAATAAAACCTTATTAAAATAATATCAAAAATTAAACAAAGAAAAAAATGAAGGCAACAACATGCGGTGTTCCCAAGCGGTCACCCATCCAAGTACTAACCGCACCCGACACTGCTTGACTTCGGTGATCGGACGAGAACCGGTATATTCAGTGTGGTATGGCCGTTGCCGATTATAAATGAAACAAATTGATACCTAAATTGATCAAGTTGTACAAACGAATAATAAGACCTTATTAAAATAATATCAAAAATTAAACAAAGAAAAAAATGAAGGCAACAACATGCGGTGTTCCCAAGCGGTCACCCATCCAAGTACTAACCGCACCCGACACTGCTTGACTTCGGTGATCGGACGAGAACCGGTATATTCAGTGTGGTATGGCCGTTGCCGATTATAAATGAAACAAATTGATACCTAAATTGACCAAGTTGTACAAACGAATAATAAAACCTTATTAAAATAATATCAAAAATTAAACAAAGAAAAAAATGAAGGCAACAACATGCGGTGTTCCCAAGCGGTCACCCATCCAAGTACTAACCGCACCCGACACTGCTTGACTTCGGTGATCGGACGAGAACCGGTATATTCAGTGTGGTATGGCCGTTGCCGATTATTAATGAAACAAAATTGATAACTAAATGGACAAAGTTGTATTATACAAACGATTAATAAGAGTTATTGAGTCTTCTTTATAATTTATCATCTATTCTTCTTCCGTGAAATTAAACTTGTGTGTTTTTATACCTCTAAGAAAGTTCAACAATATTGAACATAACAATAGTGGAGTATTCAATAATAAACACATTTTTTATGTAAAAACTTTTTTTACAGCTCAAAATAAGTGTTTGGCCGTAAATCTGGATGAATCACAACTTAAGTCTGATGATAAACCCTTATCCATTGTAATGGATATTTATTCGCTTCGATAAAAGGATTTAATTTTTTTTTGAAATCACCACTTAAAGATTACATCAAATTAATATCACCACTTAGAGAGGAAGTACCTACAGAAAAGATATAGGTACCCAATTCTTGAATGTTTTTGTTGTTTTTTAATTTCAAGTGAGCGAGGACATGAAATTTGATTGATTTTCGCTGTTGCGTTACTTACGCAAATTAGGGTGGTTTAATTATTAAATCAAATTAAATTCCTTTCATTCTAGTCAGTACGGCGTGGCATCGCCGCGCTTATATCGTCCATAAGAAATGCATGAAGCTATCTCCGCAATGTTGTATTCTTAACGTGAAACGTTTTATAGATGCTTTTCGTCCTCGCTAGTATCATCAGTGTACGCTATTAATAAATTGTTCCTTGCTATTGAAAATAGTCATGTTAGTGCTCATATTATCTTATGATGATTTGTTCTAATACTAGGCGGAATAAATCCCTCGATAGCAGATCCTCTTGTTTTAACCCTCTATTTACTGTGAATTGCCTTGAAAAGCTTTCTTCCATTGTTACCATATTTCTCGCGTTCCTAAGCGTCATCCTTACTAGCAGTTTATAAGCTTATCTAGTATTCTGTTCTCACATGACATCCATCAGTTTATGGGTCATATGCCTGTTTAAAATCAATCAATAACATACCTATATGTAATCCTGTTTTGTTCGTATTATTTCGAATTCATTTTAACTTATTTTATCGATAGTTGTCCTTCCTGGTCTAAACCCTCCCTGGTATTCTTCGAAACTTTCTTTTCTCCCTTAAAAAGTTGATTCCTTGCACGTCCGTTCTTCATCTTCTTGCCAATTCTCATTTCCCTCTAGGGCCTACTAGTTCCTCTTGGTATGTATTTAAGAGATCATAATCTGTTTAATTTTTCTCCTAGAAGTACACCTTCTTTGCTTCTGCAACACTTCGTATTATTCTTTTTAGTTCCTCTGGAATTCTAACTTCCCGGTAGAAATTTTTTACCTACATATTTGTTTATGAAGGCTTTTTCTGTCTCATCTTCTTTCTGCTTCTTCTATAGCCCCATAGTTTTCGATCATATTTTATCTGTCTCTCTGTACTTTTGCCCCGTTTCTTCTTGCCAAAGCGTTCCTACATTCTTGATCCAACCAGTCTTGACTTATTTTTTGTTGCCTTCTTTTGTGTTTATTTTTTGTTAGCAGAGATAGTACATAGGAACATAGGAGAAGAAGGATATTATATAATAAGGGCTAAAAGGTATTTGATGTCAGAACAAATCCTGAATCTTAAATAAACATTTTATTACTTTTTTTGGAACTTAACTAATTTTAATCACAATATCTAAATACATTAAATCCATCAAATCAGGTGGATAAGATCTAATATCTAGCTGTAGCTCTCTTAAGATTAAATATGTGCACATACGTACTTATTCCTTAAATAAAAAAATCATAATCACCATAACTAATAATAAATGTCAGTAACCCAAAAGAAAAACTTGAAATTTTTTTTAATAATCACAAAGTTGTTGTTAACTATTTAATAAATTTCAGTTATACATTAAAAATCAGATTGCTGAACCGTAAAATATAGATTAATCGTTCAGGGGTATGTTTCTACAGGTCACCTCCATATACATTCTCATCGGAGTAAGCGATATATAAAAAGAAATCTTCCTCGTGATGTTCCTGGAACAAAAAATAATGTTAATAAAAAACTGAATAAAAAAAGCTTTAATTGTAAACATTGTCAGATAACTACGAAAAGATCTTTCGACTTTTATATCAGTACAGGCGAACCTGCTTAGGGGCCGTCCATTAATCAAGTGATGTTTTTTTTGCATTTTTTAGCCCTCCTCACCCTTGGTGATACAGGGTGAGGTTTAAGTGTATTTTTTTGTAAGCATTTATTAACAATCAGAATTACATATTCTATGAGTTAATTTGATAACAAGTACAATAACTTATATCAACTATAGTATTGTACACTAAAATGGCGTTATGAGGTACATCACCCAGCGGTTTCACCTCAGTTTCAGCGAAGATCTATGGGCCATAATCTTCGCAATCTTCTGTTGTTTAGTGGCTGCAGTAGTGGTAATATTAATTGGTTGGGGTGGCCTTCCAATTTCTCGTGGTGTCTGTTGGCTCTTTCTTGAATTACTGTGTTGACTAACGGGATGTTTAGATGAAAGGATGTTTAGAAGGGTTTGGTTGGAAATGTACCAAGGGGCATTTGCGATGGTGCGTAGAATTTTTGATCGAGTTCTTTGGATAATTTTTGTATTTGATTTGCTGGCACAACTCCATAGTTCTATACCGTACGTCCATATAGGTTTGATGACTGTTTTATAAATCAGCAGTTTGTTCTCAATTGAGAGTCGAGATTTTCGACCTATAAGCCAATTAATTTCTTTCACTCTCAACTTAATTTGTTTCTTCTTCTTTAAAATGTGTTGTTTCCAGTTTAATTTAGAATCAAGATGAAGCCCCAGGTATTTGACGATATTCTGTGGTGGTATGTTGACTTGATTAAGGTTAATATAATTTGGGCATTGGTCTTTCCTTAGTGTGAAAGTTATATGTGTTAATTTAGTTTCATTAGCTTTTATCTTCCATTTCTTTAACCACTGTCCAATTTGGTCTACGTGTTTTTGAAGTTTTAATACTGCAGCTGTTGGATCCTCTTCAGTTGCAAATATTGCTGTGTCATCAGCGAAAGTTCCAATGGTGGTTTGTGGAGAGGTTGGTAAATCGGATGTGTACAGTACATAAAGAAGTGGACCCAATATACTACCTTGTGGGACTCCGGATTGAATTTTGTTACGGTTTGATAGTTCATCCTCCACTTTAGTTTCCAATTCTCTGTGATTTAGATATGATTTTAATAAGTCAAAGTATTTGTTGGGTAGAGATTTTTTGATTTTATAAAGTAATCCTGGGTGCCATACCTTATCAAATGCTTGGCTGATGTTCAGAAAGGCTGCTGTGCAATACTGTTTATTGTCCAAAGCTGTATTAATTACATTTGATATGCGATGGCATTGTTGCACTGTAGAATGAGCTTGTCGGAATCCAAATTGGTGTTATGGGATCCAGTTTTGGAATTCTAGGTCACTCATAATTCTTTTAAGTAACAGCTTTTCAAGAAGTTTTGACATTATTGGCAGTAGACTTATTGGGCGGTATGATGAAACATCCGTTAAAGCTTTACCAGGTTTCGGTATCATAATGACTTGGACAATTTTTAGTGATTTAGGCCAATAATTAAGTCTTAAGATTACATTTAATATGTACAATAACTTCTTATACCTTTTTTAGGAAGTTGTTTTAGCATTGATGCTGTTATGAGATCAGTGCCTGGTGCCTTCTTTTCATTCAAATGATTAATTTCATCTTTGATCTCCTTCGGTGTAATTAAAGTTAGTCGCTCTCGTTGATTAATTGGTAAGGCTAGTTCCTGCTCTACTTCTTGTACTTGGTCATTGTCGTGTGGCTTGAAGACTTCAGTTAGATGTTCAGCAAATAAATCAGCTTTTTCTTTGTTGCTTTTTGCCCATGGTCCTGGTGGTATTGAGTTTTTCGGAATTGGAGGTGAAGTATTTATTGGTTTATTTTTGTTTTTGATTGGTTTCCAGATAGAGTTATCTTGACGCGAAAGATTTGATACATAGTTTTCAAATAAGTTGTTTCTCATGTGTTCTAGAGCGGTTTTTAAGTTTCTAGTTTTGTTATTATAAATTGTTCTGTCGTCTGGTCTGTGAGTTCTTTGCCAAATTGATCTGGCTTTTCGTTTTTCTGCTACTAGTCTTTTTATTTCAAGAGGAATGTTGGTTGAAATTTTTTAGGTTGAGGGGTAGACTGTTTGGCAGCATTTTGAAGTAAGTTGATTATATTACTAGTTTCTGTTTCTATTTGTTCGGGAGTTTGCAATCTCACTAGTAGATTTTCTTCCTTTTCTATGATTAGCCGGTATACGTCCCAGTTTGTTTTGAAGCTATGCAGTCGAGGTGTTGGTTTTTCTATTATCACCTTTGTGCTAATTGTGGCAATTATGGGACTATGACCTGTTGATAAATCAAAACTTGGTACTACATTATGTGTATATTATTGAGATAATCAGTTTGTAATAAAGAAATCCAATAGGTCTGGTGTTTTATTTGGATCGGTTGGCATGTCGGTGATCCCGTCGAAAGGAATGAGTAGCTTTTATCCTGGATAACTTTTGCTAGCTCTCTACATTTAGTGGTTGTTAGGCGTGAACCCCATAGCGTATCTTTACAGTTGTAATCTCCACCTGCTATAAATTTTGGCCCTAGAGTTTCGAAAAAGGGTAGAAGATCTTCTTTTGTAAGTCTATGCCTGGGCGGACAATAAATTGCTGTGACAGTTATATCATATGGAAGAGTTTGTATTTTTATCGATGTTGCTTGAATGTGATTTGTTTCGTATTTTAGCATTTCATAATGTTTTATAGTTTCTCTTATCAATATGGCTGAACCTCCGTGAGCTGTACCATCTGGGTGATTTGTGTAATATAATTTATACTTAGGTATCTTGAAGTAGTTCTGTCTATAAAATGGGTTTCACTTACTAATAGTACGTCTATGAAATTGTGTTCCAGAAATAGTTTTATATCTTCTCTATGATTAGGAAGACCATTGGCATTCCATTGGACAATTCTTATGAACTTAGACATTGTTAGTTTACTTTATTTACTAGCATGGAAATCATGTTGAGCACCATACTGTTTTGTTGCATTAGCTGGTTGAATAAATTTTTAAACTCTTCTAGAAATTTGGTAAGTATATTCGCTGTATCTTAGTTATTGTTCTGATTATTTGCTGTAGCTTGAGCGTAACTTTCATACTGATTCTGAATCCTGGGTTGTGTATATATTTGATTTATTGCTGGATTTAATACGTTTCCCTTGTTATGATACCTGTTATTAATATTAGAAATTTTTTGGTAATGTTCACAACCTTTATAATTTGCGGGGTGATCCCCACCACATAATGCACATTTTGCTGGAGTTTCCCTAGTCTTCTTACAAGTTGTGGTACTGTGGGCTCCTCCGCATTTGACGCATACAAATGGCTTATTACAATATGACTTGGAGTGACCGTATTGTTGGCATCTCATGCATTGTATTATTCGATTTTTGGTTGTTCGGGGAGGTTCAATTGCTATAACTCTATTCTGTAGCCCCCGTAAGTTATAAATATATTTGTTATTTGCTGCCGGTTCGAGATCCGCGAAGAACAAATTAAGTGTCTGTGTTGTGCCTTTATTATATTTCGAACTTTATGACCCAGTTTTAGGAGTTCGTTTTTTATGTCCTCAGTGTTAGTAGAGTGGTGAAGGTATTTTATTACAACTCTATAGGCTCGATCCTGTTTTAACAGATATGTGTGGTGATAAATGTTATGTTCATTAAAATATCTAACCATTTTTCTATATGTATCTGGCGTGCCACAACTTAATTTTACTACATTGTTAGTTAAACTTTTTGTATGATATTCTTCCCTTTCTGTTACATCCTTAATTTTCTGTAACATTTTTTTGATAGCCTTGTACACCGTGTATGAAAATTGGTATTTTTTAGTATCTAAAAAAATTTAAATTTTTTTTAATATCTATAAAATAATGATAAATATCATCAATTTTATTATAGAAATGTTTGTTGAAGATCAACATCGCGCATCGGTTTCATCAAGCTACTCCTTGTCATCATTTTCACGCACTACGTAGATAATCTCTCTCGATCTATCGGTTGATCGTCGCGTGAGGATGCGGGAAAGACGAACATTGTGCATCTCTATACATTATTGCTCTGATTCAGTTGCTTCCGACAAGAATTCACATGTGCCTTAGCTTTTTCTTTGTACAGAAGTACAAAGAACACCGCTGCGCTAGCATGTCGTTTCCAAAAGTATCTGACGATCCTTCTGCAGGCTTGGGCAATACAGGTCATAAATCAATTTGACGAAGCATTCAATTATTTTTTTTGGACCCCTCCCCACCTTTCGAGCCTCACGTGATTAATGCAAAGTCCCTTATTAGAATACCCGTTATAGGAATATCCCGCTTTAAGGAATAGAAACTTGAGGTCCCGAAACGTTTTTAGTTTCTCCTAGCCATCAATGATCGGTTATTACCATATATCCCGGTTATAGGAATACTTTTCTTTGGCACGAAGGTTATTCCAATAAGCGGGTTCGACTGTATATGAAGCAATAGAGAGTTGAAATGTTACCACTGACAGTTAAAATAAACAAATTAATATTTAATTAATATCAATGTTAACAGTTAACATTGATCTATACTATCTATCTTCAAATAAATAAATAATTACATTATCTGATATCTCTGAAGCACTCATTATGATTCAATACTTTTAAAACATGTCCCGAACCATAAAATAGAAAGCTATAAGTACAGTCGGAAAATGAAAGATTACCCATGAACGATCACATAATCACATATTTTGTATTTGCTGTCTTTTTCCATAAATAGCAAAACGATAGAGAGAGATATTATTAATAATCTGAATAATATGTGATTGATATGATCGTTCATGGGTAATCTTTCATTTTTCCGACTGTACCTTTTGTCAAATTAGAATAATCCACTTCATAATTTGGGACACGCTGTATAAATCATACTGGTTTTTATATAATTTAAAAATATGTTAATTATAGGAGACACATTATTTGGTAATAGAACTTTCCTTAATTCTCTGGTTCTTGATGAAACTAGTAGTTGATAGCCTTGAAATTTATAGGCACATAATATATGTTTGAAAAAATCAAAACATTATTTAAAACTTATAGTAAAAATGATATATTACGAAGAAATTAAGAAGTAAATAAAACCTTAAAAAGTTTGGGAACGGAGACGAGCATGTGAAAACTTAGAGCTACATTTCAAACTTAACCCTAATATACACGTCCAACTTTACCAACTTTGTTGCATACTCGGTGCCCACCTCTCACTTTTTCAATGTTTTCATTATTTATGCAATTGAAATGGTTTCGTTCACGTTTATCTCAGTGAATAAACATTACAAATGACTTTTAGAAGCATTTGGAGTAAATTGACCTGCTATAGCTCATACAAGCATGGTTAGAAAGCATGGACACCGAAAAAAACGAACAGAGAAGTATTATGAGAAATGAGCAAATAATACGAAATAATAAAGAACTTGCAACGCCAATGATTGAGGATCGAGATCGTAGCATAATATTACTGACAGATTCTCCCAATTTTTTTGTTCCTTATCAGAGACTGCACTATGGTTGTGACATACAAAATTTTTAAATGATTATTACTTAAAAATTGCAATAACTAAACACACCTTGTTGAAGTAGTTATTGAAGTTATAAAAAATAACTTTGTATAGTCGACTCGCTAAACTCAGGCACAACTGGCTAGAGATTTTAGTCGGTATTTTTTTGTTTTTTGCCAATTTTGCAAAAATTGGCAACATTTCTAACTATTTAGTAATTATTAACTATTTAGTAATTATTTTTTGCCAATTTTACCAAAATTTTCAAAATTACTTACTAAAATCACTAGTCAGTTGTGTCTGAGTTTAGCGAACGGACATATCAACAATGTTATCAACTAATAAGTCAATCAACTGTCGTACGTTAAGATTGATAATTTAATCTGCTCCTATAAAAAATGATAGTTTGGATGCATAACTGATTTCATAATATATTGATTTTGGTTGTATTAAGTGAAAGAGTGATAATTGAAAAAGCAAACATTCCCGCCAGATCGCACAGTGGTCCAAAAGCCCGAAAACTGGTCAAAAGTCAAAAAAAAAAAATTCAACGTTTCGAGAATATTATTATATTTTCTATAAGTGAATTAAATTCCCTATTCAGTGTTGGCAACTCTAAAGCTATATCTTGTATATCTGAATTTCCAGTTCAGTTTAAAGTTGACCTTCTTACGGAACAGAAGCGCAGTTAAGAATAACGAATATTTTATACGCACAGTCTTGTGCGTGTATCTCGAAAACGAAGTGCGCAAATTCAATTCTGCAAAATGGAGGATATTCGTGGATCCATCTTTAATAAAAGCCGATAATATTAAAATATTTTTATATGTGTTATATTTAGTATATTTTAAGTTGAAATTGAGTAATAAGAGAGTATATATTTTGAAAAAAATTAATTTTCAGATAGGCAAATAGTTATATATTCCATTGAATTCCAAGATGTTACTACAATCATCTTTTAGCTTATATTTCCCTCTTTAAGATTCAAAAAAAATTAGCTGCCACTATCTGCCCCTTTGGTTTTGCGAGAATATTTTTTGTACAAGCGCTCTGCGCTATTAGTTTCAATATGAATCGTTAACAACGCAGAATAAACAGATCATGCCGCAGCATTCAGGTAGTTTTTATAACTGTAGATCTTTAGTTATTTCAGTATCATAGGGTAAAATCAGAGATAAAAGGGTCAGGTACAGTATTGTTGAAAAATAAATTAAAAATTAGTTTTGACTCTCATATGATTAATAATCGAATTTAACGTTGGAATAAAAAATCCGCCATTGCATCCGCCATTTTGTTTTTTGAAATTTTGATTTCCAATTCGTAATCAGCAACCTCAAAAACCCCCCGGATATCAAATTTCGACGGTATTACATGTATTTAAAATACATAAACCCGCCATATTACATCCGCCATTTTGTTTTTTGCAATTTACACTTCGGATTCGTAATTAGCGACCTCAAAAACCCCTGGATGCCTAATTTCATGCAAATCAAAAAAAGCTTTCATATTTTGGCCATCTTTTCGGGTTTTTGGACCACTGTGGATCGGGGTAAATCGAAAAATAATGAATAAGATGAATCAATTATGGATATGGAAGACAATGCCAAAAGAAATAGGAAAACGAAAGAAACAAGGAATTAAACTAATAGAAAATTCAAATATGCGAGTACTGGTAAGTATTGAAAAAAATAAATAAATATACTGAGACGAGACAGACGAATGATCTTAATTTGTATACATGTTACAGTGAAAGCTGAATATTAGTCAAGGTGTACCGTCGCTAGTGATTGTCGACCTTCACTGAAATGACCAGTGAATGTTGATAGTAGAAAATATATATCAGCTTTCACTAGGGAAGGTGAACCTTCACGGAATCAGCCTAGGGAATGTTGAACATCTGGCGGATGTGCACGGCGGGCGAACGACCTTGACCTGTCGTCAATTTAGTTTACATTTTTAATACTTTTATGAAGTTTAACTTGTTTGAACGTATTTAATACCGCATAGTATAATAATTAGTAATTTTACATTTAAGCCTGCAAGTATCTTTTTATTTGCAGATCCCAGTTTAATACTTGTCCAGTAAACATTATAAAAGAAGATGAAATTCCAATGGAAAAGACACTTACTTTACGAACAGTTGCTACTACTCAGTCAACCGGAAGTGGGCAAGGATTTTTTAAGTGCAGTTGTAACAAGAAGTGCCAAACAAAGAAGTGTTACTGCATAAAAAACAATGTTTTATGCAATTCCAAATGCCATAAAGCATTATCATGTTGCAACAAATAATTTTATTATTGTTGACTATAGTATTTTCGTCTCTATTATAGTCTTTAAATTGTAGACTATAGTTTCACGTTTTATTTTGTTCTTATTTGTTCATCTTTCAAATTCTAAATTTACTTTTGTTATAAAAGTATACGTGATTTAAGATTAGTCTTTTATTTCTCTCTAACTTTCCCTAGACTGTTGTAGAGGAGGTTGTCATTCACTATAGGAATTGTCAACCTTCACTAGTGGATGTTGATCTTGTTTGTACGTCTGTGTAACTTTCCCTAGACTGCTGTAGGGGAGGTTGACGTTCACTAAGAATGGTCAACCTTCACTAGTGAAAGTTGATCTTGTTATTTCAGAATTCAACTTTCACTAAGATGCCCAGCGAGAGTCGACCGTGACTAGTAAAGGTTAACCTTCCCTGAAACGTCAACTTTCACTGTAACATACATACAAAATCTGAAGAGTAATAAAGGTAAGCTACATTAAATAGGTACTGCTCGTTTAATTTTAAATGCAGCTCCAGAAATTAGTAAAACTTTAAAGATAAAAAAAATAAAGAAAATTATAAAACAAAAAAAAATGATTGAAAAATATAATCACTGCATGCAAAATTGGATAATACAAAAATATAACCGTGGATATGAAACTGGATAATATTAGAAAATTGTATAAGAAGAGTAATATGTGATTTGTAAGTTTACCAAAATTGTATAACGTAGAATTCTTTACTATATTTATATTGCTTTTAAAATTAATTTTTTTTCTAAGAATCAAAGTCAAATATGATTAGGCGAATGAAACAGTTTTTGCAGTCAATATCCAACCTTCGTCTTTATACCATGATCCCAACCACACACACAAAACTATAAGTCAACTCTATCAAATATATTAAACTTATTTTATAACAATACAGAAACAATATTTAAACAATGAACAATGCATATTTATATTTAAGCCCTGAGTAAGTCATTATAGAATGTTTATGAAATTCAAACCAACATGTCTTTAAAGGTGAATCACAGATAATTCACGTATTATCGCCATGATAAACAAAATATTTTTACAACGTCACTTAAAAACAACAATATACTTCCTTGGTAATATTGACTATCAATAATTGACTATAATTATTATATTATTTATTTTTGAGTGATAATCTTTTACTGACAAAGCATGATAACATAATTTTAATAATAGAAACCCTTTCCCTTTACAACCTCGTTTATTGAATTAAAGACCGAAATCAACAATACCTACATTAAACTCTTATCATTACTAATAAAATAAACTTGGTTTCTAGACTTGGTTTCTATAAACTGTTAAATGCATTGTTAACACTGTTAACAAACAAAAATATTGCGTAATATGGCAACTAATGTTCGGAATTCTTACCGTGTATAAAATAAACAATTTTGATATTAACTCATTAGAAGTCGTAAGTTTCCTGACAAGTTATTTGTAACAAACCTCTAGCGAAAAGCGCTGATAAAAATATTTATTCAAAAATGCTTTTATCAGAAATAAAAATGAAGCAATTCATCAAGATTGCCTCAAAGACCTGTGAAGTTGAATTTTATATTTTAGCAGGACGATGCTGCCGTACGGCTAAAACAACTAAAAAATGGTTTGGAGACAATAGAGCTATTCCAGGTCAAATCAACACTTTGAATCAATTTTTCTCCTGACCTATTCAGGTTTTGTTAAAATTTAGAGTACTTCGTAGTGGATGATTAGGTGAAGAAAAACACAAAATTTTAAATTTTTATCTCAAACCGTTTCCGAAATATGATTATGTAAAGTTTTCCAAAAAAATCCAAAACACCGCGACCATACTTTATTGGAATGGATGTAGAAGCTGTCCTAATTAAGCTAGAATGCTGGGAGAGGTGTCATTTTGCAGCATTTTAAAGCTCTTTACAGTGATATACAGGGTGACCCAGACTAATTTAGCCACGCTATATCTCTTAAACGAATAGAGATTTTCGAATGGGACAAAAGGTGATATATTCTACTTGTAATACACTTTAATATGGCCTAGAAAAAAATCATCCCCTAAATATTCATCCCTTAGATACAACCCCTAACTTTAATTTTTTAAAAGCACCCTGTATATTTTTTTATAGTTTTGGATGTGGTCTTCTATGGTCTATTCTATTCAATACATTTTTTGAAAATAAAATCGGTTTGTAAATAACCAAGAAAATATCAGTTTAGTCTTGTTAATTATGTGTCCCAGACTAATTTATCCAGTCTATATTTCTTAAACGAATAGAGATTTTCGAATGGGACAAACACTGATCTATTTATTACATTTGAATTACACTTTAATATGGCGTAGAAAAAAAATTATCCCCTAAATATTCACCCCTTAGTTACAACCCCTAACTTTATTTTTTTTAATAGCACCCTGTAAGTTAGTGATGAATATTTAGGGGATGAATTTTTTCTACGCCATATGAAAGTTGGAATGTAATGGAAAGTAATGGAATAGATCAGTTTTAGTCCCATTCAAAAATCTCTATTCGTTTAAGAAATATAGCCTGGATAAATTAATTAGTCTGGGACACACAATTAACAAAAATCAACTGAAGTTTCTTGGTTATTTACGAACCGATTTTATTTTCAAAAAATGTGTTGAATAGACGATAAAAGACCACATCCAAAACTATAAAAAATATACAGGGTGCTATTAGGAGTTGTAACTAAGGGATGAATATGTAGGGGATGATTTTTTGTACGGCATATTAAAGTGTATTACAAGTAGAATATATTACTTTTTGTCCCATTCGAAAATCTCTATTCGTTTAAGAGATATAGCATAAATTAGTCTGGGACACCCTGTATACAGGATGATGTTATGATAAACAAATTTTTCTCAAACAAAAAAAAAATATATTTTGATTAACTTTTTTTCCAAAAAGTACATAATTTAAAATTTTCATAATATTCCTACAAATACATAGTCCTACTGTTGTTAATAACATATAAAAATATTATCATGGGATGGTAATGGGTTTAATATAAAAAAAAAAATAATAAATTTTACACATACAGTATGGTGCAAATGAAAGGAATAAATTCGTAATGTCGCAAGCTGGCGACTTTAAGGAAAAATCCCGAAACGGCTGGATTTTTATTTTTAAATTTTAATTTTTTGGCATATATATCATACTAGTGACGTCATCCATCTGGGCGTAATGTCGTAATCGATGATGTTTTTTAAATGAGACTAGGTGTCGTGTGTTAGCTCATTTGAAAGGTTATTCAATTATCTATTCAGTAATTCATAAACAATAATATAATTATTTATACAGGGTACAAAAAAAAGGTTTTTAAATTAAATTAATTGACAAAAAAAAATAAAGACGGTATGTAATTTATTTCATTTAAAATAGATTTTACTGTTGCCAGAAACAGATCAATTACATACATTCTTCTTTTTTGTCAATTAATTTAATTTAAAAAAACTTTTTTTGTCACCCTGTATAAATATTTGTTATTTTTTATATTACTAAACAGAGAATCAACCTTTCAAATGAGCTAACACACGACCTATAGTCCCATTAAAAAAAAATCATCTATTACGTCATCACGCCCAGGTGGATGACGTCACTATTATGATATATATGCCAAAAAATTACAATTTAAAAATAAAAATCAACATGTTTCGGGATTTTTCCTTAAAGTCGCCAGCTTGCGACATTACGAATTTATTCCTTTCATTTGCACCATACTGCATGTGTAAAATTTATTTTTTTATGTTGAACCCATTACAATCCCATAAAATTTATGTTATTAACAACAGTATTATGTATTTATAGGAATATTATGAAAATTTTGAATTATGTACTTTTTGGAAAAAAACTTAAAATATATTTTTTTTGTTTGAGAAAAACTTGTTTATCATAACATCATGCTGTATATGTATAATATGTGTGTTGAGTTGATATGGAATGACCCAATAACATTAAAGTTTTCTCCTGGCCTTCGAACAGTCCGGACCTTAATGTTATTGAGACATTGTGGCATAAGATAAAGTAGAAGAGTGGAATGATCCCCAGATAACTGTCATCGATTTAGAGAATATAATATCGTCGTAACTAAGGTCCAGGGCTAACGACACAACAGTTTTAAAATAATGGTTGACAACTAGTTGGAAACAAGTTTCAGGCGGATTGCCTCGTGGGCAAATCCCCGCGTTTTTACGCTGCACTGTAGTTCCAAATGACGAAAAGGTGGTCATGAACCTTTAACAGCGTATATTGTTCATATACTTCGGAATTACTTTCATACTCGTGGTTTTTGGCTTCGCTGATTACGAATCTGGCATTACTTGTTTGAGAAAAACTTGTTTATCATAACATCATGCTGTATATATCACTGTAAAGAACTTTAAAAATGCTGCAAAATGACACCTCTCCCAGCATTCTAGCTCAATTAGTACAGCTTCTACAACCATTCCAATAAAGTATGGTCGCGGTGTTTTGGATTTTTTTGGAAAACTTTACATAACCATATTTCGGAAACAGCTTGATTTAAAATTTTGTATTTTTGGTTCCCTTATTAGCCACTGTGAGTATTCCAAATTATAACCAAATCTGAAGAGGGGGTGGAAATTAGGTGTGTTGAGTTGATATGGAATGACCCAATAACATTAAAGTTTTCTCCTGGCCTTCGAACACTCCAGACCTTAATGTTATTGAGACATTGTGGCATAAGATAAAGTAGAAGACTGTAATGATCCCCAGATAAGTAATCGATTTAGAGAAAATTAGGTGAAATAAGGGATAGTTTCGACCCTGACTTGTATCAATCCTTAGTAAGAACAATACCAGACCAGGAACTTTGTCATTGTAGAGGACTAAAGCCGGGCTCAAACGACTCGTGTCCTTGGCGAATAATCGTTACTTGGGTATACTTGCCATGTCGTGGAGTGGGTTACTAGTACAATTATTTGTCACTCGTTGGCTTTCCGTTTGAGGGCGGTAAAAATGTCCCGCGTTGAAGGGATCACAATTATTCGCACACTTGCCAAGTACATACTTGTCTATACTTGCAGAGGCACTCAAACGGAACGCACAAATACTTGGCATTTACTGCGACTATGCAGTTATTAGTAACCACACCACTGATTCATTTGCCAACGGTTTTAAACCAAATGTTTACGCTCGCGCACACTTGTAAATTGTATACGTCGTGTAAGCGCCTTGCTTGCTATCGCAAACAAAAAGTTCGTAAACTTGACAAGTAGGCAAATAATTGTGTATTTGTCAAGTGCACAAGTCGTTTCAGCCCGTCTTAACACTTACAAGTATGAGGCCAGCATTTTCGGCAATTAAGTTGAGTTTCAGTATTGTTTAAAGATTATGAACAGGCTTTTTACTATTTCATGATTTACTATCAGTTATTACTAAATAGGAAACAACGCAAGAATGTAAATAAAATACACAAGTTCATCAAAACAATTCCTGATAAAAATAAAATTGTTTACACACTTATAATCTGAATAAATTTTGATAAAATAATAAATTCAGATATTTTTAGATAAGCTCATGACTGACCTGTTTTGAACTTTAAAAAACAAAACGCAAAAGTTAGCAAGGTATAGTACCCTCGGAGATCCGTGGAAAAAATTTACACCCAAAATAACAAAATTCAGTTTGGCAACACTGTGCGAATGTTGATACTAACATATCCTTTTTAAGATAAGCACAACGTTAATTTAGTCCAAACAAATTAATATATTTTTTTTGCCAACAAAAATGAGATTATTCAACCAAATAATGTTTCAAATATGATGTGCAAAATAATTTTTAATTGGGTTCTGCTAATGGGCTTGCTTTTTTTGTCATTAAAATAAAAAAAACTAAATTTTACTCATTAAATCAATGTTGTCCGGTTATCGTCTTAATTATTTTAACTGTACTAATATCCGTTGAGTAATTATGAATGATTAATAGGTCGTTAAAACATTTTATCTATAGCGGCTTCTGGAATATCTTAAAAATATCGAATTTCATTGATAAAATGCGCATATTCCACCGATCTTCGCTTCGACAATACAATAAAAATATTAATAATTATAGGAACCCTAACAACTATAAATGTGTTCCGACACACGAACATTTATTGAAAATATTTATATTCATAACCTTGGTTACTGAATTAAAGAAAGAGATCAGCAATAGATATAAGTCTATCATAATTATTAAGATATTGAAATGGTTTGGTTACTAAACTTACGTGCATAGAAATCGGCCCAATTTTGTCATTTTTGATGTCTCGTATTTCCTAAACCTGTTGGCCGATTTAAGTGATTTTTTTAACATGTTATAGCCTGATTCTTTAACCATATCGCTGTAATAATATTGTTATAAACAGGTAAATTTTTATTGTATACCGGGTATACGAATCAAACTGTGTTTTTTCTCAAAGTTCGCATCACCCTGTGGAATATTCTAGCATTTATAAAATACTGAAATTAAAACTCAACATAGTCTCAGGTTTTCTTAACATTCTGTTTTTTTATTCATTCGTTTATGTTGTAATAAAAAAAGTTAGGTACTTTAAAAACTAGACAAGTTCTTCATCAATACACGGTGTTTCTAAATAAGTGCACAAACTTTAAGGGGTAATTCTGCATGAAAAAATAATGACATCCTTTTCATGTCTGGCATTGTTCAGCACAATCAAAATTTTGAGGGCAGTTATTACCAGAAAAATGAAATCGCTATAAAACTCATTGTGACTAAAGAGATAAAAGTTCTTATGCTAACATGAAATAACAAGATTAAGATCAGAGTACAAATGAAAAGACATCACTGGAATTAAAAGCTGTCACATATAAAAAAATACAACATATTATATGATACAAAAACTGTCAAGAAATTTTTTTGGTACAAAATTTATTTTACATCCTTGTGATTTGCATAAAAATAATTTAATAAAAATTCATCTATGGTTTTTTACTACAAAAATATCGTTACGTCATTCAAAATTTTTGACGTCAGAACACCACCACAGTTGCCAAAACATTAGAATAGTAAATAAATGTGTGGTATTCAGGTACTACTCTAATGTTTTGGCAACGCTGTGGGGTTCTGATGTCAGAAATTTTGAATGACATAAGCGTATTTTTCTAGTAAAAATAATATACAGATATATTGCCTTAAACTACATATATACAGCTGATCTGATATAAAATAAAACTCCAATTATGAAAGACAAATATTGCAGATTAGAATGTTTTAAGGAAGTTGCCACATTTTGATTTAGCATTTATTTTAATGTTTTGCTTTTGGTTATCTAAATGCACATGTTGGAGACAACAGATAAATTAAATAAACAATTTAAGTAATCATTTAAATTTAACTGATTAGTAAGAGTTTTCATAAAGACAAAGAAAATGTAGCCAAGTTTTTAATAACTTCTATTAAACATAAGTCAGTTTGGCAAACATTTAAGAGTGTGCATTTATGTTACCAATATTTTAAAATGTGTAACATAAAAATTACTGAATGAAATGAAATTATGACATTTCATGTTGGTTTTAGAAAAGAATATATTTATTCATGTTTCTAATGTGAACGATAGTGGCTTTGGCTCTGTATTGCTAGTGCCAACAAATTACAATTTTTTTAAAGCATTATATAATTTCTAAAACCAGAATGTTTTGACAATTTGCCAGCCATATCAGTATTTTTTTAACTCTACTCATTGATAAATTTTATCTAAAAAATAAATAAAAAAATTCGCACTTAACTCTGTTTATGAATATAATGAAACATTCATATATGTGTTTCATGAAACAGAAAAACATGTGACAGAGCTGTTATTTTTGATTATTTTTTTCGATTTTTTTTATTGGCTTATTTGATTGTAAATATTTTCAAGAGTATACCATTAAAATTTCAAGTTAATCCGAGCAAAATTGACGGAGATATGGATATTATATACAAAAATTTTCTTAGTATTATATTGACAAAACTACATTTTTTTAAACGCGTTTTCTGAAAAACATGTTTTTTTGAGGCGGTGTACATCGTAACTCAAAAAGTAATGCACCGATCTTTCTGACATTTTGCACACTTATTTTTTAGTATTATTACTAAAGGCTAAATACTTTAGTATTTTTAGGCACGGTAGTGACGTCGAGTTTTTGCTTATTTTAATATTTTTTTTGTTTATATTACCATTTTTCTCTTTACCCAACACACTTTCTTTTTGTTTTTTTTTTCGATTTTTTCATTTTAAAGTTATACCATGAATTTAAAAATCAATATAATCATAAAAACTCGACGTCACTACCTCAAAAAACTCTTAAACTAAAATAATCTTTTTGGTTTATATGTTTCAAATGATTCTGTCCGAAGATATGGTGTACACCGCAAATCATCTTCTTTCTTGGATCATCTACTTAAAAATGACGCCACTGCTTCATTTTTTAATATTTTTCAATAAAAATTTAACTGAATAATCTTCAAGTGTTGTTCTTTAAGATATCCTTTTACCCATTTAATTTAACCCTACCACTTTCAAAGGGAAACGTTTTAAAATTATGCAAAAAACGCAGAATTAACTATACCCCAACCCCCCCTAAAGAAGAGTATTAGAAAATCAAGAATTCTAACAAAAATTATAATTCTAATAAAATTGAATAAAAGAAGAATAATTGTTGACAATACACAGGTTAATTGTCAAATAAGAGTGCGACATAATTTGAAGGCAACATACCAAAAGAAAAGTTTCCTCTTAGATATCATTTACAGGTGGCATAATTGATTAGTAAATACTTATTTATATTCTTTCGGAAATTTCGAGTGCGGTGTGTAGCTACTTCTTATCCTATATTGTGTCAAACCAAATGGAACACAAAATCAGAATTGATACACACGAGGCAAAATTTAAGGAAATTGTTGGTATTGTGAAATTACTATCTATTGTTTGATAAACCATATTTTACGAAATATTTGTGTAAGGTATAAAATTGTTAAAAATTATTGTAAAAATTCCAATGGGTACATCAGAATCAGAACAAAACAATGTGTGAGATAACTAAATGCTCTAGCCATGTTGTCAATAATATACCAGAGAAAAGCCTTTTTTGTGACACTCTTTGATACAGGTATTTATCAATATTGTTTTTGATAAATTTGGTGATAATATATCATGTAATAAACAAAGTATGCAAAAGATTAAACGTCATTTTTTATTTATAAACAATATAGAGATTTCCTCATAAACAACGAAATATCGCTATTTGATTCTGAATACTAAAGGTGAACACCAGTAAATTATATGGAAAAGTGACAATTTTACTAAAAAAGTAAAGAAAATCCTTTAAAATGAGAGTTGTAAAGTTATTTTTGTTAATTTGTTGCTTAATTATTGCGAAAATAGATTCAAAAGTCGATTTTTTAAAAATTATTAACTTTTCTAATGGCCGGTTTCACCAACGACAAATAGTAGTTTATTCGACCAATAAACTGACACATCTACATTTCACCAACGCAAATAAGAATTATTTTATTTATTTATCAAAAAAATATTTACCCTCAAAATTTTATTGAAAAACAATAAAAATATAATCTTGTTCTGAAGCTATTTTCTTGTGGTATTTTTGCAATTAACTAGTTTTGATGGGAAACCACAATTTTACTAAAAAAATGATTTTATTAACGTTTCGATGCCCAAATCGGGTGCCGTTAAAATTAATATTTTTTGTTAAATCATTTTTTTAGTAAAATTGTGGCTTATTTCCCATCACAACTAGTTAATTGCAAAAATATAATCAATAATAAATTTCATCCAACAAATAACTATTAACTGATTTATTTGTTGTTGGTGAAACTGGCCCTAAAAGTGCAAATAAATTAATTAAAATTGTTTATCCCAGGAAGCTTTGAAAACATATTTCGCTTCTACTGTAAAATCCAGCAACAAAACTTCAATTTTGCATGAAAATATTTTTAAATCAACCTCTGAATCTAAGAATACAAACATAAAAATTTAACTTCTAAAGAATACAATTTTAACTATTTATAATGGGAAATAAGCCACAATATTATTAAAAAATGATTTTTATTATAAATAATTAGATATATAAATAATATAAATTATAATATAAATAATATTAGAATAAAAATCATTTTTTAATAATATTGTGGCTTATTTCCCATTATAAATAGTTAAAATTGTAAAAATGCCACAAGAAAATAGCTTCAGAACAACATAAAGAATACAATCTCAAATGAAATTCAATCATTTTTAATGACCTGTCTTAAAGCTTGAAATAGATTGGTTAGCAAAATGGTTGGGAGAGAATAAGATTTACATAAAAGTTTTTTAGCTTACCTGGTAAAGGGATCCCATAGTAGCAGATGTTGGTGGAATGACATTATTCACAAAGAAGAAAAGCGCATCTTCGGGTCTCAAGTGTATCCTTTTCCTAATAAGAAAATAAAATTGACCTACTGTCAGATCAGAAGGTACTAAATACTTCTTTTTGTCAACATCACCAATTCTTGCTTTGGGGGCCTTTTCAACAATTACCTGTAACGAGAAATGTTATTTCTAAAATTATTGTGGATTTAGTAAAAATTATTGAGGATTTTTAAAAATAGTAAAAATTATTGGTTTATCCATTTTACTTAGCGTATGACATTTCAACATATTCAAAGTTCCAGGAGGAATAAGGATATAGGTGCTCTTCAGAATTGATGAATAGCGAATAGAATGAGTTGGAATATAGGTAAATGTTACTGTATTACATTTTTTTATTTCTCTAGAGTTCCAATAGTCTTTGACTACCAGCTTTGAAATACATCACTAAAAGGAGTAAATGTGATGGACTTAGGAGTTCTCTTTGATTCACACATATTCATGTAGTTATTCCAGAAATTCCTAGCAACTCCAGTAAAACCTACTGGGATTTCTTTGCCTATTTTTAAGCATAGCACTCACTTAGATTTAAATCATTTACAGATTTTATATTTTTGTTTTCAGGATATTCATTTTATAATATAGTTATTTATATGTTGTTGATGTTTATTGTTTTGATTATTGTTTGATATAGTTAGTGTTGTATTCTTTATATTATATTTATATCCTGTATAAATGACTGTAAATAAATCCTGTTAAATTGCATTGTAAAATGAGTTTCTCCCATTAATAAATAAATATACATATTACATAAACTGAAATGAACCATAAAATTAATCAATATCCACTATCATTTGCATAGTTCTATCACCATTCATTACCTCAATCAATCAGGGATTATTGTTTATTTAATAAAATCAATAATTAAAATAATTAGGTTTTTTTTTATTTTTCATATGGAAAAATATTTTGTATAACATTGGCAACACTGGCAAGAATTATCTTCCTTAGTATACCG
Organism: Diabrotica virgifera virgifera; assembly: GCF_917563875.1. Classification (NCBI taxonomy): domain Eukaryota; kingdom Metazoa; phylum Arthropoda; class Insecta; order Coleoptera; family Chrysomelidae; genus Diabrotica; species Diabrotica virgifera. The sequence goes on along the minus strand of NC_065444.1, from coordinate 25,870,560 downwards.
CAGGGTTATCATCACTGTCACTGCTTGTTGTTGCATAGTAGTTCAAATGAAAAAAGAAACATATTTGAAATGTATAAAATACCTAAGACATCATAACTCACTACATACCAGGAATGATATGACTGACAACTATTTCATATTTCAACATTATATTCTTTTAATGCTTACTAATTTTCAGTAAATAACATACATTGATACATATTTAAGTTTTATTATACCTTTTCAGATAATTCAACAAAATTTTTGCATTTTTAATTGACATCCTTATTGGGACCATGCAAGTTCGGAAAAGCAACACCTGGTTTCATAGCTCAGCAACATTTTTCGCACTTTTCATTATATTGGCCAATCATATTGGTCCTGGTTACTGGACAATTGTCAAGGCCATAGCCCAAAAAAAATTATAAGAAGAAAAAGTAATATTACGGTTATGTTATTAAAAGGTAAGGGTTCCATTTCAAATCACTCAATTTTAGAGCAAAAGAAATTTTGGATCTCCGATTTGTCTGAAAATTGGTATATAGCTTCTGTGGGACGTAAAAATAAGATATTTAAGGTCAAAAAATCTTCTTCTTTTTTTCTCAAAATGTTATTTTATGCGATTTTACAGTGATTTGGTGTTTATTTAAACAAATTTGCATTTTCTATCGTAAAGTATCAATGGAAAACATAATATTTTAATAGAAGGGACTCAAAAATGTCATTATATGGCATTATAACAAGTTACTTTGATTTAAAACAAGTTTTTGACCAAATTTTATAGTGTAGAAAACGTTAAAATACTGTATTTTACATTTTTCTCCATTTCCAAAATACATCATAATCGATTTGGCTAAAAATTTGCCCACAGATAGCTAAAACATACGACTTTAAGTGGTAAGAAGGATTTGAATTATATTACAATACCAAAAAAGTTACATGCAATATCATAGTCAAAAATACAGGTGTCTACTGTAAGTAAAATTAACACAAAAATATCGACCTCACGACAAAAATTGTTAAAAAGAAATTGTAATAATTGTAAATACGATTTATTTGGAACAATTTCAGTTTCAACCATTTTTGTCGAAAAGTTAAAAATGGCGGAGATATTGAGCAAAACAGGTTCTCCTTTAAAATCAAGATGGCGGCTAACGTAACGGAGGAATTCATTCGTGATTTTAAATTTAGGCTACTATTGACTCCCCTAAAGATTAGAAAAATAAAATTTTGGACAGCTCGGCATGCAAGGTCAAATGCTATTCCGACTGGACTAATATACTTTTGAGTCTGATATTACTGCATGTAACTTTTTTGTTATTGTAATATAATTCAAATCCTTCTAACCACTTAGGGCCGATTTCTCATATCGAGTTCAACTCCAGTTTAACCTGAACTTTTAGTTAACGTCAGTTTAAAGTCAAAATCGTCTTTCTCAATTCACATTCAACCGATCGCAGTTTAAACTTGAACGATGCTTGAACGGTGGAATTCGGCCGTTCAAAGATTTCAGAACCCAGTTCAAATGATTTCATGGATTACGCATGCGTTGTATTAACACGAAACGCTGTCATAATATAAATATATCCTATTTTATTATATTAAGCCTAACGATAAACGGTAACATTATTTTTGTTTTCATAACATTTATTTATAATTATTAAAATGACTATTTGACTATAAATACTTAAATTTAACTTTATTCAAAAACAGCATAAAAACGGTAGTTCAAAATGGCGACAGTTTTTTACCTTTTGCCATCTATTGGCATTTCTCGAAAGCTGTACAACGTGCACTGACATGAACGCGCAATGAGAAATGCATTCCAAACAAAACGGTAGTTCACCAGTGAACCTGTTTCAACTGAACCATAGATTACCGCAGGTATGAGAAATCGACCCTTAAAGTCCTATGTTTTGGCTATCTGTGTTTTTTAAGTAAGTACCGTTTTGGAATTAGAAAAAGACCTGCAAAGATATAGCAATAATTTTATTTTTACATGAAAGCCTGTACCTTAATCTACTTTTCTACATAATTTCCGTGAATATTGAGGCACTTGTCATAACGTGGCACCAGTTTTTGAATACCCTCCTGATAAAATTCTGCAGCCTGACTTGTTAACCACTGCATCACAAATTCCGGTAATTCAAGTTCTCGGTCACAATGCGATACAAAACACTACGAGAATACTGAGGAAAGCAGTCGGACAATGATGAAATTGTAAAGCGTCTGTTTTCTCTCACCTTTTCGTCCACTTTCTGCACCAAATTTTCATTAACGACCGAAGGACGCCCACTCCGTTCTTCATCATGCACATTTGTGCAGCCATCTTTAAATGCTCTCACCCATTTCCTTACCATTCCATCACTCATAATGTTTTGTCCGTAACCTTCAATGATCTCACGATGAATATCGATCGGTTTTACGCCTTTGGCACTAAGAAATCGTATCGGTGTTAATTTGATTTTGCTTCATTAGTGAACTTAATATCTCCAATTCAACTTTAAAATGGTTAGCAAATGTTCCAGTTGTAATGATGATCTTCTTGACAAGTTTGTCGCATGTGATAGCTGCCATGTTACTGTGCACCAGTCTGAACACTGTACTGGTTTATGCGCCTCTGAACTACGCGCTGTTGTTATCCAAAAAAGAACCTTAATGTATTTTTGTGCTGATTGTCGTTTATCTTTTAAAAGTGTACCCAAACTTATTAGGGAAAATGACAATTTTAAAAATGAACTTAGTGCTTTGAAACAGGACATGTTAAAACTTAAGGCTGAAAAAGTGCTAATTCATTTTCTGTTGATGATGTGGTAAACGAGCTTCATGAACGGGACAAAAGATCTAAAAACATCCTCATTTTTAATCTTCCTGAATTAAGTAACACTTCTGAAGATGCTTCTCAAGTAAAATCTATTTTATCAAAGGCCCATGCCTCCATCAACACAAATGAAGTCAAAATCTTACGCTTTGGAAATGTGAACAAGAATGGACATCGTCCCATTAAAGTAATTTTTTCTTCAGCAAGTGATGCTCTTCATGTTATTAAAAACAAACAAACAGTTAGTCGTGAAAAAAAGATATATTTTATTTTAGATCAAACCCCTAACCAAAGAAAGCTTTTAGATAGTCTTAGGTCCGAGCTTTCAGAGAGACAAAATGCTGGAGAGGTTAATCTCACGATTAAGTATTTCAATAACATACCTAAAATCATTCAAAAAAACCTTTAAACTCTACTGACTTGGGCAAGTTTACAGTCTATTACCAAAATGTCCGGGGTCTCAGAACAAAACTTACTGAATTAAGCCTCAATGTTTTTAATTGTACCTATGATATTATCATTCTTACAGAAACTTGGCTCAATAGTGACATTGCTGATGCTGAAATTGGTCTTGTCAATTACAATATCTATAGACAGGATCGTACACCTGCCTCTAGTTCATCTCTTAGAGGGGGTGGAGTATTAATAGCTATTTTAAAGAAATATTCATCATTACGAATCCAATCTGATCCTTCTATTGAACAGCTGTTTGTACGGTTCCACGGCAAACTTATTCTGGGAGCTCTATACATTCCACCTCAATCTCCAGCCTACACCTATCAAGTTCATGCTGACCAACTGATGCTTCTAAGTGAACAGTTTTCATCCCTGAAATTTCACTTATTTGGTGACTATAATCTCCCCTCAGCTAGGTGGAGAGTTGAAGATTATTGCTCTTCTGCAACCTCACAAACTTCATCACCTCTAGCTGTAGTTGATGCCATTGAGGTTGTTTCAAATATGTGTGCTTATCATAATCTTTTTCAATGTAACTTTATATTTAATAGCAGGGGTGTTATTCTGGATCTTATCCTGGCCCCAGAAGAGCTTGTCATTTCTGAAGCTGACGATGCTCTGGTTTCACCTGACTCTCATCATCCTCCTCTGTTAACATCATTGCAGCTTAATGTTTTTGATAGGTCAATTTCTGGTAACGAATATTATTATGATTTCCGTAATGCAAACTTTCCAGCAATTCACCAATGTCTAGAATATATAGAATGGGATAACCTGTTTCGTGGTAGAGATCTTTCCGACATGATCGCTATGTTTTATGACATTATTTACTCTCTCATTGAACATTTCACTCCAGTTAAATATTTTAGTACTAAGAAATTTCCTTGTTGGTATTCTTCTGAGCTTAATAATAATAATAATAATAATAATAATAGGGACTTATGGATATAGGTGAGCAATTAGATAAACAAATTGCTAATTTAAGAACTTATTTTCAGATGCAGGCTGAGACATCTACTCTTCATCGCGCTATCTGCGCAGTAGATGACACAACACCGATCAAACTGAGGGAACCAGAAATGCGCATAAACCACCTTACCAAGGACGAAAAAGTGCGCGCCTGGATGGGTAAACCTCTGCACGGGCGGCATCCCAATGAGGTCAGCCAAGATTACGTCGACAATATAGCGTCGAACTACTGGTTGACATCAGGAAAGATGTTCCCTGAAACGGAAGGTTCATTACTGGCCATTCAGGATCAGGTTATACCAACGAGAAATTACCTGAAATATATCATCAAAGACCCTCAGGTTCAAAACGACAGATGCCGATATGGATGTCAAGCCCAAGAAACCATCCAACATCTTACAGGGGGCTGCCAGGCATTTGCTGCAATTGAATACAAGGAACGGCATGACGCAGTGGGAAAAATCCTTCATCAAGAGATAGCTATCAAGCTGGGACTTCTCCAAACGGACCATCTCCCGTATTATCAATACGTCCCTGAGAGTATGCTTGAGGATGGCAACTACAAGCTATACTGGGACCGCACTGTGCTCACAGACCAAACAGTGGCACACAATAGACCAGATCTCGTACTAGTTAATAAATTAACAAGACAAACAACACTAATTGATGTGGCGATACCTAACAACAATAATCTACGTAGTAAATTCACTGAAAAGATCGCCAAGTACAGAGATCTAGAAATTCAAATACGAAGGCAATGGAGAATGCAAAGTACCCAGACGATACCGATTATCATGTCTACTACTGGAGTCATTCCGAAGACCCTCCTCGAAAGCATAAAAAAGCTGGGTCTGAATGAACATCTTTATAAGACCATGCAGAAAGCAGTACTACTCGCAACAGCCAGATGTGTACGGAAATTTTTGGGAGATACACCTGCATACCAAGTCACCTAGGGCTCGATAACACGGAAAGAGTCCCACCAGAGCTCAATCCTTTTGATACCGTAGGTATCTGGGATGAGTCAATTTTCCCCTTAGAGGGAGTGTGAGCCGTATGGCTAAATCTGGATAATAATAGCGTTTATTGTCCAACAGAATCCATTTACAGGACAAAATATTACACAAATAAAAAATTAAATAAAATATTAGTAATTCATAGGTATTGATAATATAACAAAAATTTTACAAAACTAAATTTGAACCTAAAGAAATAAATTATTAATCACCTAGGTAGATCTTGGCCATAGAAATCAGTTGCTTTAAACTGCAGTTAAATATATCGCAGTAAATACTTACGGCATTATAATAGCTGCACATGACGAATAGAGGAGAATTTAACATAAGGTTAGTTCTAGCTTGTGTATTTCTGAACGTAATCGAATTTCTTACTGGATAAGACGGAACGTTAAAATTTATTTGTCGAAGGATATCAGGGCTGTCAATGAGATTATGTAGTAGCTTGTACAGGAATACCAGGGAGGCATTAATTCGTCTAGATTCTAATGAAATTACGTCCAAACCGCTACATAACTCATTATTGCTGATACCCCTCGTAGGATATATACCATTAATTTTATAAGACAAAAATTTTAAAAATTTACGCTGAACCCGTTCTATAATTTGGATGTGTACATCATAAAACGGTGACCAAATGATAGAGGCATATTCCAGTTTACAGCGTACAAAAGTGTAAAACAGTAATTTAATGGCCTTAGTATTAGTGAGATTTCGACTATTTCTAATTATAAATCCATAAGATTTAAGTGCTTCTCTAACCTTTATATTAACATGTTCAACAAAAGTGAGTTTGTGATCAAATATAACTCCAAGGTCTTTAATTTTAGTCAAACGTTCCAGTTCATTGCCATCAATAATGTAAGGATGGTATATAGTAGACTGTTTCCTGGAATAACTAACCACCTTGCACTTATTGGCATTAAGATTCAGATGATTTTCCTTACACCATTCATGTACAAGATTCAGTTGACTCTGCAGAAAATGACAATCGTTAAGGTCACTTATCAATGAATAAATCTTTAAGTCATCAGCATAACATAAACATGGTGCAGAAATATATTCACACAGATCGTTAATAAATAACAAGAACAATAATGGACCTAGATTAGAACCTTGTGGAACCCCTGAAGAAGCAAGGTACTTTGCCGATTTGTAACCATTGTAAGAAACAAACTGCGTTCTATTTGACAAGTAAGACCTCATAAAAGTAACAGCATCCTCAGAAAGACCAAAGTGGTATAATTTAGAAAGCAATACTCCGTGGTGAATTCTATCGAACGCCTTCGAAAAATCGGTATAGACGACGTCAACTTGACTTCTATTATCTAGGGCCTCTGAAATATATTGTGTGACCACTAATAAGTTTGTTACAGTGGACCGACTGGAGACAAAACCATGTTGGTATTGAGACAGCTGATTACGAGTTCTTGAATAAATACGATTATACAAAATTATTTCCAAAACCTTCGACAGATTGCAAATTATGGAAATTGGTCTATAGTTTTCTACCTGATCCCTTTCACCAGTTTTGAATACTGGGCACACTTTTGACTCCTTCCAGAGACTTGGATATTCTTTATTCAGAAGACATAAATTAAAAATTTTTAATAGTGGCACAGTTAAGGCACCTATGCAATCCTTAACCAGAAAAGATGGTATATTGTCAGGTCCACACGTCATTTTGTCTTTCAATTTCTTACTAGCAGAAATTATCTCAGATTCTACAATAGGATAAAAATTTAAGTAATCTGTGTTAACTGATGAAGTGTTAGCTTTAAAATTAATATCAGATGACAGAAAAACACTATTGAAAAATTCTGCAAAAACATTCACAATATTTTGTGGTTCGGAGGTAGTAATGCCATTATATTTCATTACACCAGGAATTCTTGAACTATTATTTTTCGCATTAACATACGACCAAAACTTCTTGGGATTGATGGATAGAGATATTTGGATGTTATCGACATACACATTGTATGCCAAACTGATTTTTGATTTGACAAGGTGTCTTAACCGTTGAAACTCAAGCAAATCACAATGATTTTTGAATCTTTTAAATTTTTTTCGAAACTTTGCTTTTAATTTGATGTTCTGAATGATGTCAGCATCAAACCAGGGTGGATATTTATGACTAAAATTTTTATAAACTGGAATATACGTATTAAACAAAGAAAACATTTTATCATAAAAATTACTTAAAATTACGTTAACGTCACTAGTAGTATCCAGAAAATTCCAATCCGTTTCGTACAGTTCTCGATATAAAGCAGGAAAATTTGCTTTTTTAAAGTTATAAGTTATTTGCTCAGAACCATACCTAAATATAGGCTCTTTCACAAATATATCCGTAAATGTAATTTGAAGAGCTGGGTGATGAGAGTCTTCATAGAGCAAAGGTGAGTCATCATGCTTCACTTCACAACTGAAATGCGATAAGACTAAATCTAGCAGTCTACCCAAATGATTAACAACATTGTTAAATTGTCTAAGTCCAGTAGAGCCCGTAAAACTTAAAACTACAGAAGTTTGGAAATCAGACATATCATTATCAATGAACTTTGGAACATTAAAATCGCCTAGTAATATGGAGTTATTATATAAATAATCAAGTTGCCCTAAGCAATCGAAAAAATATTCAAAGTCAACTAAACTTAACCTATCCGGTAAATAAACAACAACTGTATAAAAATGTTTGTAACCAATCTGGCACTTGACAATGATTAGATCAATTAATGGAAATTGAGCATCGAAAGCCGTAATATCCAATATTTCGGATTTTATGAAGTCTTTTACCGCAAGCACTACACCACCACCCTTCACCTTATCCACCACATGGAATTTTCGGTCCTTTCTATATACTACATAATTATTCGGAAAGAGTTCCATGCTCGAAACATCACCGTGCAACCACGTTTCACTTAATGCTATGATGTCGAATTCACAATCACTAATGTTAGCATTAAATAATGCAACTTTGCTATTTAGACCACGTACATTTTGATAGTAACATGTAAGTTCAACGTGTTGGGATTTACTTGATTTGGAACTGCTGGACACGTTTAGTTTAAAGAGCCATCAGTTTTACTGACTAGAGTAGGTCTGCCCCTTACATACTTAATCGTCAAATTCTGTTCTCCATGATCTGTTCGCCGTTTCAGTTCTGTCCGAAGTTTATTCATGTATTCTCTCTGCCGAGGTGTTTTATCATCAGAGATTGAAATGGTAGAGAAAGTAGATGTGGCTAATTTATTCTTGGCACGCAAAAAGGACTTAGCCTGTGCGGGTGTGGAAAAGGTCACTTTGATTGGACGAGCCTTATTTGAACGTTTACCAATTCTGTGCACATGTCTTGAAGAAATCGGATTTACATTATCACCCTGTACTGTAATTAGAATCTCGTTTACTTTATTATTGTCTTCCACAGCAGAATTAGTTTCTGGGACGTTATACAAAATGATATTATGTGATCGATTAATACGGTCCATGGCTTCTTCAATTATATCTTCCTGATGTTCGGAATGTATAGTAGTGTTAATATTAGCGATCTTTCTTTCCAACTCTTGCAATTTCGTTTCCACAAGATTGGTTAAAAATTGCTTCAATTGATCGAGCTTGTCCTCTCCATTACTACAAGTATTACATAGTACTTTTACATTTTTACTACGCATTTGTGTGATCCGACTAGCATCATCGCCCTGTAAGCCAATGCAAGAAGTATGCAAAGAATTCATACATCCCGAACATTTTATAAATTGTGTGTTATTGGTAGATTGTTTACAGTTTATACACACAGGCATAATTAATTCTTCGTCCAATTTACAATTTACACCAAAATTAAAAGTCAATTAAATGGCAATTATACTTTGTAGGTAGATATTCGATAGTCGACAAATGATAAATTAGACCAGTTTTTTTGCTTGTGTGCTGATATAAACGGCAATATAATTAATTATTGCATATATCGGGATTCACATAGGATAACCAATAAAAATAGGTACTCACGGTTGTGTATCTTGTAATAATGAACACTTTGTGAAAATTTCACTAAAAACTGACTTGTATAACTCAAGTAAATGAATGTTCAATGTGAGCCACAAATCAGCAATTGTTAAAGGAAAAAATAAAAGCTCATAAAATTTATAAAACCTTAAAGACTCCTGAAAGCTATGCTGATTTTTGTCATCTGAGAACAAATTGTAAAAATCTATCTAAATGCTGTTATGACAATTACATACGTTTCACCGAATTTTCTATACAAAATAACGCAAGGCATTTTTGAAAATTTGTAGGTAGCAAGCGTGAAAACAATTGTATACCTGACTCAATGACCCTGAATGACTCTGTAGCTTCATGTGGCAATGATATTGCCAACTTATTTGCAGATCACTTTTCATCAGTTTATAGTGATATTACTTTAAATTGCAATGTTGACCATATTCAGTCTCAACTCAATATCTCATCATATCGTATCCAGATTTCCAAAATTTACGAAAAGCTTTCATCATTAAGTGTCAACAAGGGTCCTGGGCCTGATGGTATACCACCTAATTTTCTTAAGGAATTCAGTTTTGTACTATCGCGACCTTTGTTTCATATATTTAATAAATCTTTGGATGTAGGTCAGTTTCCGGACTTTTGGAAACTTTCTTATGTCACACCAATATATAAATCTGGTAATAAATCTAATATTAGTAATTACCGCCCTATATCTATTCTTAGTATTATACCAAAGGTGTTTGAGAGTATTATAACTGATTTCCTCACCTTCGATAGCTACGGGATCCTAAACTCTCAGCAATTTGGTTTTACTACAGGTAAGTCTGCTGAACTGAGTTTGTTGACCTATGTTGATTTTCTGTCTGAAGCCTTGGAGGAGGGACTTCAAGTTGATTCAATTTATACTGACTTTTCCAAGGCCTTTGACAGAGTAAATCATGAACTCCTGATTCAAAAGCTTAGCTCCTATGGCATAAGTGGACCTTTGTTGCAGTGGTTACAGAGTTATTTAACTGAAAGATTTCAACAAGTTCGAGTAAACCACTTTTACTCACAAACCTTTCCAGTTAAGTCAGGTGTACCACAGGGGTCCCATTTGGGTCCATTACTCTTTAATATATTTATTAATGATATTACCAACTGTTTTCACGATTGTAACGCCTTGCTATTTGCTGATGACTTGAAGTGCTTTAAAGTTATAAAAAATCATTATGATGCTGCCATATTGCAATCAGAACTGAATAACCTCTCTGCATGGTGTTCACTTAACGGTATGAACCTTAATTCAATCAAATGTCATGTAATTAACTTTAACCGTACTCACCACCCAATATTATCAAACTATTACATTGATGGCCAATTGCTCAACACTGTTAATAGAATCAAGGACTTGGGGATTACACTGGAAAACTCTCTTTGTTTCAATACTCACATCATCAATGTCATTCAAACATCTATGAAAATGCTGGGTTTTGTAAAAAGAACAACTCGTGATTTTACAAACATATCCAGTATTAGAGTTCTTTACTTCTCTTTGGTCAGGTCTCACCTTGTAGCACTTAGAAATAAGGGGGAAGATAAAAGCTTGGAAAATTTAGATACTGCTTAAATACAAAAGGGTCGAGAAAACTAGGGGATATTTCTAAAAACTACTTTGCTACGGCGGCTCGTGTTTTGGTTGGAGAGCTAAGGTTGTGAGTTCGTTAAGAAGAAGTTAGGGATTAGGGAATATTTACTACTATCAAAAATTTAAACAAGGGTACTTACAGATATCCTGGGGTGTTAAATATTAATCCTGGCTATATTTTGTTAGGGCGCCTTACCAGGAGTTTTACTTTCTATGATCATCCAACATCTTAAAATTTGACTCTAAAAAGCTTTTAAAGTTTGTGGTTAAAATTTTGCCAATAGGTTAGCGGTAAATAAACAGGACAAAATACACAGTTATGGCATTTATTGAAAAATTATTCCTTGACATAACAAAACTTTCAGATTACATAAAAGATTACCTGTAAAAAAAATACATCTACTTTTCTGAACATAGGTTATGGTGCACCAAAAGATAAACAATAATATTATTGCATTGAGGATTTGATATCTGACTTAATTATGACTTGTATAACTGACTGACTGACCTAATTATGACATATATTATAGCATTTGCATTAAAACAAAAATTTATATTCATTCAGGGAACAATGTTTACATTAAAGAATTACTGACTACTCCTCGTAGTACTTAATTATTGAAAATAACAACAACTATGTCACCTGTCAAATATCATTCCGTAAATCTTTTATTTTTAACTATTTCAAAAGGTTTCAAAAAGGATTTTAACATTAACTTACAATTATGTCTTTACAATAATATTTTAATGATGGAAGCAAAATTATTCTTTGTTCTGTTCAACAATTTACTTTTTCATCTTTGTATTTTAAGTTCCAAAAAGATTTATTTTTTTTATGTTGAAAGAAATTAACGTTATTAGTTTGAGAATTTTATAATTATTAAAAGTCACTATACCTTAAAATTCAAAACTTCACCATTGTGAAACTTGACATGACACTTGACAACACGTACGTAGTTCATACGTCACTCGAAGGGGAAAATGTCAATGGAAAATTACTGATTGCACCATATACCATTATACCATGAAAATACCATAAAACAAAAGAAATTTGCTTATTTACCTCGGGAAATAGGTTTTCTAATCCAGGAGACGGGAGGCTTGGGTTTAATTCATCACTACGATATTAGTACTATGCCGGCTTTCATAAATACATACGCAGTATTTTTACAAAGCGTATATTACACTTTTACCATCAAAAAAGGAACTGCTACACCATCAAACTGATGGTACACCTACTTAACAACAACACAGAAGAACTTTGATAGATCCCATTTACTTGGAAATTCTTTTTGCGTCACAAAAAAGCCGGTAACTCACTATCGATGTTTACTGATTCACTACCATTGTAAGAATGCCTGCTTTCTTCTCCGTCTCCTGCCAAAATTCCTTGATCCTGTCACTACGCAATTTCCGGCTTCCGTTCTTCAGAGCCAATTACGAGCTTCGATCTTTGTACCAAATTCAAACAAACCAATCAAATTGATTTTCAACATTTATTCTAGAAAGTTCATCAACGCATTAGAACTGTACTTTTGTCAAAACTTCTTACAAATTCTGTTTTTGCGTCTCAAATAAACAGGAATCTTGTAACACATTGAAATGTTGCGGAATACTTCGTAGATGTATACAGGTGCGGTTTTAGAAAATTCCTTGCAATCTGAATTTAAGTAAAAAACTGAATAAAAAAATTTGGACTTCTTAGAGAGGGATTGTAAAATCTATACAAATCTAAAGATCATATTTTCACTGGTTTTTTAAACGCTACACAGCCTCCTCCGAAAAGAGAAAGCTCGGATAGCTATCCAGTTTTCGATAAACCAAACAAAAATCAACCATGACTCCTTGAGTGAGGCTAAACAATCACATCAAAAATTTTTTTAGATGATGGCTAGTGGGGATTAAATTAAACAAACAAACGTTAGGGATTGGGCTAGCGTACCATCGATCGCCAGACTCTTTAAAGTCGAGTAGACTGAAATGTGTAATGACTCTAAAATGAACTGTAGGTGACAAGAGTTTCTGTGCCTTGGGAAAGAAACTAAACTTGTGCCCTGTGTGGACCTCGCTGACATCCACAGCAGTAACACAAGTGACATACCAGGGCAGACACAGCCTTGTCACCTCGTTGCCTAACCGCGAGCGGTTCTCAAAAACTAAACAAATCATTTGAGCTCTAGGCTCAGCAGATAGGCATCTGCCTAAACTCCACTAAACGCCTAGCGAGTTTCAGGGAATTTTGTTGGCAACGGTTCAGCAAAAATGAGGATTTAGAATCTCCATTCTAAATACCTCAATGAGACAACGTAATCTTAACATTTGTCTCAAGTCGAGATCGGTAACTTTATGTTAAACGTCTCACAGGGAATATACTCACTTCAACAACTAGACTAAAATAAAAGAAGACTAACAAAGGGGGATACAACAACAACAAGGGCCAAATCACAACAAATTCATACAAGGGGGTATACGACAACAACAGGGACCAAAAGACGACATACCAAAATCAAAGAGAATATCAACTTCTTATCAAGACTAAGGGAACTGAAGAACAATACAGGGGGAACATGGAATAGGGGATCAGGACTAAGGGGATGACATATTATCTCCATCAGATACAAAAGGTTTTAAGTCTTTAACATGCCATTTACCAAGATCAGAACCATTTAAATCAGAGAGACGATACACCACTGGTGACAACTTTTCACGGACTGTAGCTTCAATGTACCTCGGTGCTAGTTTAGACATAAACTTGTTAGCAGCATTAGACAGGACTTTATTCCTTTTCCATACTCTATCTCCTACTTGGAATTGGACTTCTCTTCTTCGTAAGTTGTAACTTCTAGCGTTACGTTCATATCCTTTTCGAAGATTAGCCCTGACCTTTTCGAAGACTTGACTTAATCCTTTTACTTCTGAAGCATACATATCACGGTTACCAGGAATAATTTCTAGATCTTGCTTCCGTTGATCGTTTTGATCAACACCATAGTAGTTTCCACTCAGGGGAACATGACGGCCATAATTAAGGAAAGCTGGGGTGTATCCAGTTACTTCGTGCTTTGCGGTATTAATAGCTTGTCTGATCTTTGCTAAATTCTTGTCCCAGTCTACGTGGTCTTTTATATACATACGGATTGCTGTTCCAATGGTTTTATTATTTCTCTCCACAAAATTACATTGTGGTGCATACACGGGGCTAAACCATACTTTCTGAACATTATACCTACTACAGAGATTAATTAGAAGAGGGTTGTTCAGATTTGAGGCATTATCACAAATCACATACTGGGGAACACCAAACATCAGGAAGACATTATCTTCCAAAAATTCAGTAATACTCTTAGCCGTAGCCTTCCTCAAAGGATGGACTAAGGTATATTTACTAAACCAATCAGCAACCACTAATAACCATGTATAACCTTTTTTAGAACGAACAAAGGGACCTATCAGATCAATGGCAACTATTTGCCAGGGGAATTGGGCTTCTCTCTGCTTACCCATTTTACCTAAAGGAGCATGATTTGGTGTTTTCTGAGCACCACAAACTTTACATGATCTGACAAACTTAAGCACATCACAACGCATTTTGGGCCAATAGTACCTTTCTTGAATACGGGACAAAGTTTTATAGAATCCAAAGTGAGCACACGTAGGTGGCTCATGACAAGATTGCATTACTTCTAATCTTTGGGGTTTGGGAACTAAAATTTTCCATTCAATATCATTAGTCTTGAAAGAATTGGGGGATGGGGCATACTTGTAAATGAAATCATTTTCCACTTTCCATTGTGGAAAATCACCAGGGGAACGGAGTATCTTTGATCTTAAATCATCGAACCAAGGGTCTATTCTGTCAAGATCTATTTCTAGATAATCAACTTTTTGGGCATCTTTGGGTGTATCATTGGTATGAGCTCGAGATAAAGCATCAGGGACTAAATGGGATGTTCCTTTTCTATGAATCAAATCGAAGGTATGTTGTCTTAGGCGCATAGCCCACCTGGCTAATTTGCCTGTAGGATTGGACAGTTTATTCAACCAGAGAAGTGAATGGTGGTCAGTAATGACCGAAAACTTAACTCCTTCAATATAACCTCGAAATTTCTCGATAGCGAAGATCACTGCGAGACATTCTCGCTCTGTAACTGAATAATTTCTTTCAGCTCGGGAAAGGGACCTACTTGCATAAGCTATAACTTTTTCTTCACCATCAATAGTTTGAGTCAAGACACCACCAAGACCAGTGTCAGATGCATCACATTGCACAACAAAGGGAAGTTCGAAATTGGGTTGGGCTAAGATAGGGGCAGAAATTAGGAGTTCCTTAATTTTCAAAAAAGCTTTTTCAGCTTCACTAGTCCAAACTACTGGTTGTTTTTTCTTTCTATGACCTTTAAGGAGGTCATTAATAGGGGAGGCTAAACTGGAAAAATCTCTAATGAAACGACGATACCAGGAACACATACCTATAAATCTTTTAATTTCAGTAGAATTAGATGGCCTGGGATAATTAACCATAGCTAAGATTTTTTCAGGATCTGCTTTAAGGGAATTGTTACCAACTACATAACCAAGATACTTCAATTCAGATTTAAAAAAATCACACTTATCGATGTTAATGGTCAAGTTTGCTTCTTTCAGTTTATCTCTTATAATTTTCAACAATCGGATATGTTCTTCAAAAGATGGGGTACACACTATGATGTCATCTAAATAACAGAATATATAGGGTTCAAATTCAGGGCCAAAGATAGCATCAACTAATCTTTGTTGAATCTGTGCACTATTACACAAACCAAAAGGAACAGAAGTGAATTGAAAGGAACCTCTACCAGAAACATTAAAGGCTGTCTTTTTCCTAGAGTCAGGATGCAGCGGGATTTGCCAAAAAGCTTTTCTTAAGTCAATGGAACTAATGCATTTAGCTCCTCTAAGTAACGAAAGAATTCTGTCTATTTGGGGCAAAGGATATGTATCATGAACAGTGACTTCATTTAATGAACGACCATCAAAACAGAACCTATATTCACCTGACTTTTTCTTGACTAATAATATGGGACTTGACCATGGGGATTGGGCTGGTTCGATTACTCCTAATCGTAACATATCGTCTAACTCTTCATGTAGTATTTTATTCATGTATGGGGATAAAGGATATTGTCTTTTCTTAAATGGCTTTGCATCACCAGTGTCAATAACCATTTCAATTTTATTGGTTCTTCCAATGTAGTTGGAACTAGAAATTTCCTCAAAAGAAGCGACTGTGGAATCTACTAAATTTTTTTCAGTGGGGGAAAATGAGTCTACAGAATACAAAGTTTCTGTTTTCTCTTCCTTTTGGGAAGAATGCCATGTTCCATCTCTAAAATTCAAGAACACTGAAAATTTATGCATAAAGTTACTTCCCAAAATAAAACTATGGGGAACGGAGGGTACGACAAGAAATTTCACTACTTGGGAAACACCATCAGCCTCAATTGGAAGATCAATAGTACCAACAACTGATTTTTGAGAACCATCTGCTAAGCAGACGTGTTTACAGGGAGTAGAATTATATTTAATTCCTTGGGAATCCAAAAATTTAACTCCAGCGGCACCTACTACGGATGTGGTGCAACCACTGTCTAAGAGGGCGACAAAGTTTTTAGAAAAGATAGAAATACTAACATGAGGACGACTGTCACAACCTTTCTTTTCAAAAAGAGGGTTAAGTATGTTTTGGGGGAATTTGTCGGGCTTAACTCTATATGGAGTGCAACTGCCGACTGGCTGCACACTACCTAGTTTTTTTGACACATACAGGAGGACGTTCTCACTCCTTTATTACCACAACGAGAACAAGACATTTCTCTGTTTGTACAATTGCGAGAAATGTGGTTGGGCTTACCACAAGTAAAACAAAAAATAATTTTTCTAGGGTTGTCATGTGTTTGGTAGGGTTGTGGAGGGGGTTGCATTGAATGAGGTTGATAAGAAGAAGACTGATTTCCATACGGTCGATAGGGAGGGGATTGCATCAATGGAGGTGGATAAGAAGACTGATTTCTGTGGGGTGGATAAGAAGAAGAAGACTGATGTCTTTCATCAGTATCTACTGGAGGATTGGGTCTCTCATTTCTCTGCGTAGACTTGGATTTCTTAAAGGGACGATCTTGCTTTTCTCGTTTGTCTCCTTTGGGGTTATCAGGCTTGTCTTGTTTATCAAGTACCTGAAGCTTCTCTTGGGGTTTTTCTGAATCCTCTAATGAAATACCAGCAAGACCTTTTGTAGTTTGAAGCAGGGGCAAAACATTTTGCTCCAAACGTTTAACAGTTATGACTAACATTTCGACAGTGGGAAAATCTTGAAGGGCTACGAGTGGAATATAATCCACCAAAATATTTTTTCTTAAAATCTTTACTCGTTGGGCTTCAGATGGGTACTCTTCTAAACGTTTAAAGAGATTCTCCATGATTGCGGAATAAATAGTGATTGACTCAGACTTTTTTTGTTTTCGACCTTTAATTTCATCAAGGAGATTATCATTATAATCTGGGGGTAGGAAAGCAGTTTTGAGAAGGGTTACCAACTCATTCCAACTGTTAACTGTATTTCCAACACTCCTATACCAAATAGCAGCGTTTCCGTCGAATAACTCAAAAGCTGATCTAAACAGGACATCATCAGAAATATTTCTGGATCTAGCAGAATCTCTTACTTTTTCTAAAAATGTGGGAAGGGCTTTACTCTCACCATTAAATTTGATATTTAAATCAGAAACTCTAACAGGAGTTGAAATTTGTATAATAGGGGCTGAAACTGAACTAATAGGGGCAACGGGGACTGAAGTTGTACCACTAGTCGATGGGACGGACACATTGTCAGATGTCTCTTCCTTTTCTAAGACATCTCCAGTCAACATCAATAAATCCATCTTATAGTTGTCAATAACTTCTTTTATAGCTTCTTCTACATTATCAGGGAAATTTTCCAATCTGAAATCCAGATGACTGGACCTTGTTTTGAAACGAGCAAAGTCAGCCTTTGATGACTGTGCACTCATTGCCCGCGCAATACTTTGCAAATCTGCTAATATTGACTGGATTGTAGGTAACTCTTGATCAGGATTGACTACATTTTTAGTCAAATTAATGGAAGATGAGATGGTCTCTTTACTTAACTGACCTCTCAACAACTTACGTTTTTCTTCAACAGTCCTATTTTGGACATTAAAACCTCTTATGAAAAGTTCATAAGATAACTCATCGGTTTTCAGATCATTAACTTGGGTAGACTTCATTTTTAAAACTGGGGTGAAAACAACACACAGGGGAAAGACCAAAGGGAATAGTAGAAAGTATGACTTTCGGACAAAAAACCGTTTCTATTTATCAAACGAACACAAACCTCACTTGCACTCTCACGCAGCCAGATCCTAACCTCACTGACTTTGTTGCAACTTCTGCTCTTGGTCTGCAATCACTCAATAAACAAAAGAGGGGTCAATAAACTATTGGTCAAAAAATTCACACTCCACCACTGACACGGACTAACAGGGAATAACACAAGGGTACACAAAACAAACAGGAAACAACAGACTCAAATATTTTCAGACAAAACAGGGATAGACAAACACAAACAATATTGAAACTTGCTTCTCGAATGAGCTTACACGGGATAACACCAACAACGGTTCTTGTTCCGATAACTAATGGGAGTGTTCCTAGACAACTAAGCACACTTCCTTTATCACGAGTATTACACTTGTGATCTATTCTGGTACAAGAAGGGAAAGACAAATAGTAATTGGACTGACTAACTACTTTACTTCACGGATACACTCAAACTACTTCACAGGCAGACTCCAACTAACCTTTGGTATCTTTATGACACTGACAAAACTAGATTAGTTGAGAAAAAAATAATGGGACAACTAGACAACATTGGGACTAAAAACTCAAACGGAAACTACACAGACTATACACATATACTCAAATGACGAACAAAAAAAATCACAAAAACAAGTTATTCTGTAAAAAATTGTTAATCAATTATGAATAAATGCACAAATACAACTAAAATGTTATACTTTATCAATAGTTTCAATATTGGAATGTTCAACGCTACTTATATAGACTACTTGTCTATACAATCAATACTTTTTTAAAAAAAATTTAAATATTGCTTTCACCATGGGTACTGTATTAACATCTACTATAAGTACATACATAAAAACAATGTTAATACACTACTATGAGTACATATTTACACATCCTATTGAAAATTTTATACCACTTCGTAACGTTCTAAAAAAATGTAGGGGCTCTTGGGCTAAACTATGTTGCGATACTGGTTGTGATAGTAGAATCGGTCTCAAATCTGGGGCAAGGAGAGGAAATTAAGTTGAAAAACAGTTGGGACTAACTAAAAAAATGTAAACTGTTTGGGAACAACTTAACGATATGACTGGGGGGTGAAAAGAGACTGGCCCCACGTTGGGCGCCATTTTGTAGCACTTAGAAATAAGGGGGAAGATAAAAGCTTGGAAAATTTAGATACTGCTTAAATACAAAATGTCGCCCTAGAACGTGGGGCTGATTCATTTTTCTGCCTCTTTCAGTGTCCAGTTGTGCGCTACAAAATAGCACCCTCAGACGTGAGGCCAGTCTCTTTTCACCCCCCAGTCATATCGTTAAGTTGTTCCCAAACAGTTTACATTTTTTTAGTTAGTCCCAACTGTTTTTCAACTTAATTTCCTCTCCTTGCCCCAGATTTGAGACCGATTCTACTATCACAACCAGTATCGCAACATAGTTTAGCCCAAGAGCCCCTACATTTTTTTAGAACGTTACGAAGTGGTATAAAATTTTCAATAGGATGTGTAAATATGTACTCATAGTAGTGTATTAACATTGTTTTTATGTATGTACTTATAGTAGATGTTAATACAGTACCCATGGTGAAAGCAATATTTAAATTTTTTTTAAAAAAGTATTGATTGTATAGACAAGTAGTCTATATAAGTAGCGTTGAACATTCCAATATTGAAACTATTGATAAAGTATAACATTTTAGTTGTATTTGTGCATTTATTCATAATTGATTAACAATTTTTTACAGAATAACTTGTTTTTGTGATTTTTTTTGTTCGTCATTTGAGTATATGTGTATAGTCTGTGTAGTTTCCGTTTGAGTTTTTAGTCCCAATGTTGTCTAGTTGTCCCATTATTTTTTTCTCAACTAATCTAGTTTTGTCAGTGTCATAAAGATACCAAAGGTTAGTTGGAGTCTGCCTGTGAAGTAGTTTGAGTGTATCCGTGAAGTAAAGTAGTTAGTCAGTCCAATTACTATTTGTCTTTCCCTTCTTGTACCAGAATAGATCACAAGTGTAATACTCGTGATAAAGGAAGTGTGCTTAGTTGTCTAGGAACACTCCCATTAGTTATCGGAACAAGAACCGTTGTTGGTGTTATCCCGTGTAAGCTCATTCGAGAAGCAAGTTTCAATATTGTTTGTGTTTGTCTATCCCTGTTTTGTCTGAAAATATTTGAGTCTGTTGTTTCCTGTTTGTTTTGTGTACCCTTGTGTTATTCCCTGTTAGTCCGTGTCAGTGGTGGAGTGTGAATTTTTTGACCAATAGTTTATTGACCCCTCTTTTGTTTATTGAGTGATTGCAGACCAAGAGCAGAAGTTGCAACAAAGTCAGTGAGGTTAGGATCTGGCTGCGTGAGAGTGCAAGTGAGGTTTGTGTTCGTTTGATAAATAGAAACGGTTTTTTGTCCGAAAGTCATACTTTCTACTATTCCCTTTGGTCTTTCCCCTGTGTGTTGTTTTCACCCCAGTTTTAAAAATGAAGTCTACCCAAGTTAATGATCTGAAAACCGATGAGTTATCTTATGAACTTTTCATAAGAGGTTTTAATGTCCAAAATAGGACTGTTGAAGAAAAACGTAAGTTGTTGAGAGGTCAGTTAAGTAAAGAGACCATCTCATCTTCCATTAATTTGACTAAAAATGTAGTCAATCCTGATCAAGAGTTACCTACAATCCAGTCAATATTAGCAGATTTGCAAAGTATTGCGCGGGCAATGAGTGCACAGTCATCAAAGGCTGACTTTGCTCGTTTCAAAACAAGGTCCAGTCATCTGGATTTCAGATTGGAAAATTTCCCTGATAATGTAGAAGAAGCTATAAAAGAAGTTATTGACAACTATAAGATGGATTTATTGATGTTGACTGGAGATGTCTTAGAAAAGGAAGAGACATCTGACAATGTGTCCGTCCCATCGACTAGTGGTACAACTTCAGTCCCCGTTGCCCCTATTAGTTCAGTTTCAGCCCCTATTATACAAATTTCAACTCCTGTTAGAGTTTCTGATTTAAATATCAAATTTAATGGTGAGAGTAAAGCCCTTCCCACATTTTTAGAAAAAGTAAGAGATTCTGCTAGATCCAGAAATATTTCTGATGATGTCCTGTTTAGATCAGCTTTTGAGTTATTCGACGGAAACGCTGCTATTTGGTATAGGAGTGTTGGAAATACAGTTAACAGTTGGAATGAGTTGGTAACCCTTCTCAAAAGCTGATCTAAACAGGACATCATCAGAAATATTTCTGGATCTATGCTCGGGCGCCAATTTTGTAGCACTTAGAAATAAGGGGGAAGATAAAAGCTTGGAAAATTTAGATACTGCTTAAATACAAAAGGGTCGAGAAAACTAGGGGATATTTCTAAAAACTACTTTGCTACGGCGGCTCGTGTTTTGGTTGGAGAGCTAAGGTTGTGAGTTCGTTAAGAAGAAGTTAGGGATTAGGGAATATTTACTACTATCAAAAATTTAAACAAGGGTACTTACAGATATCCTGGGGTGTTAAATATTAATCCTGGCTATATTTTGTTAGGGCGCCTTACCAGGAGTTTTACTTTCTATGATCATCCAACATCTTAAAATTTGACTCTAAAAAGCTTTTAAAGTTTGTGGTTAAAATTTTGCCAATAGGTTAGCGGTAAATAAACAGGACAAAATACACAGTTGTGGCATTTATTGAAAAATTATTCCTTGACATAACAAAACTTTCAGATTACATAAAAGATTACCTGTAAAAAAAATACATCTACTTTTCTGAACATAGGTTATGGTGCACCAAAAGATAAACAATAATATTATTGCATTGAGGATTTGATATCTGACTTAATTATGACTTGTATAACTGACTGACTGACCTAATTATGACATATATTATAGCATTTGCATTAAAACAAAAATTTATATTCATTCAGGGAACAATGTTTACATTAAAGAATTACTGACTACTCCTCGTAGTACTTAATTATTGAAAATAACAACAACTATGTCACCTGTCAAATATCATTCCGTAAATCTTTTATTTTTAACTATTTCAAAAGGTTTCAAAAAGGATTTTAACATTAACTTACAATTATGTCTTTACAATAATATTTTAATGATGGAAGCAAAATTATTCTTTGTTCTGTTCAACAATTTACTTTTTCATCTTTGTATTTTAAGTTCCAAAAAGATTTATTTTTTTTATGTTGAAAGAAATTAACGTTATTAGTTTGAGAATTTTATAATTATTAAAAGTCACTATACCTTAAAATTCAAAACTTCACCATTGTGAAACTTGACATGACACTTGACAACACGTACGTAGTTCATACGTCACTCGAAGGGGAAAATGTCAATGGAAAATTACTGATTGCACCATATACCATTATACCATGAAAATACCATAAAACAAAAGAAATTTGCTTATTTACCTCGGGAAATAGGTTTTCTAATCCAGGAGACGGGAGGCTTGGGTTTAATTCATCACTACGATATTAGTACTATGCCGGCTTTCATAAATACATACGCAGTATTTTTACAAAGCGTATATTACACTTTTACCATCAAAAAAGGAACTGCTACACCATCAAACTGATGGTACACCTACTTAACAACAACACAGAAGAACTTTGATAGATCCCATTTACTTGGAAATTCTTTTTGCGTCACAAAAAAGCCGGTAACTCACTATCGATGTTTACTGATTCACTACCATTGTAAGAATGCCTGCTTTCTTCTCCGTCTCCTGCCAAAATTCCTTGATCCTGTCACTACGCAATTTCCGGCTTCCGTTCTTCAGAGCCAATTACGAGCTTCGATCTTTGTACCAAATTCAAACAAACCAATCAAATTGATTTTCAACATTTATTCTAGAAAGTTCATCAACGCATTAGAACTGTACTTTTGTCAAAACTTCTTACAAATTCTGTTTTTGCGTCTCAAATAAACAGGAATCTTGTAACACATTGAAATGTTGCGGAATACTTCGTAGATGTATACAGGTGCGGTTTTAGAAAATTCCTTGCAATCTGAATTTAAGTAAAAAACTGAATAAAAAAATTTGGACTTCTTAGAGAGGGATTGTAAAATCTATACAAATCTAAAGATCATATTTTCACTGGTTTTTTAAACGCTACAACCTTGAGTATTGTTCTTCAGTGTGGTCCCCACACTACTTGGTCTACATTAGGAAACTTGAACAAGTCCAAAATAGTTTCTTCCGTTACATTGCTTTTAAGCTTCATACCTATCAAGATTACGCTGTATGGCAGCATCAACTGCAGGTCCCTTCTCTTGCAAGCAGGAGAAAACAAAGGGACCTTTTGCTATTATTCAAGATCTTAAATGGTATATGCAGTTGTTCTCAACTACTTAATAAGATCGCACTGTTTGTACCACCTCGCACCACTAGACAAGTGCGAACATTTTATGTACCATTCCACAGGTTTAATTATTCACTTTTTTCATTCGTACCCAGAGTCTTGAATTTAGCAAACTCCCTTTGCAATTTACAACTGTTCGACAACTCCATCAGTCGTTTTAAAAGAAATTTAGATGGGATCAATATTTGAGTGAAGCGTCTGTAATTTGTTAACTTGGTTTTGTAATTTGTTAACTTGGTTTTATGATATTATTTCATAGTACATATTTACTTCTAATATTATATTTATATTTCTGTATGTCTGTTTTTTATATTATATTATGTTATTGTTTTTTTTTCTGTACACTATGTATTTTTGTAGAATTGGGCTTGCCCGTAAAATAAATAAATAAATAACAGCCCGTACTTCACAATCAGCGGGACTCACGATTGTTGGAGGCATCTTAAACACTGGAGTAAACAAGTATACAATGAAGAATCAGACTGTAATGGCGTCAGTGTGCGTAGACAAGAGATGTAGGTAACCAGCGCTCATGCGCGGAATGCCGACCATAGCGCTGCGGCGGCGGAATCGCAAAACGGTACTTACATAAAAAACATGCCTCGTATTTTGGGAATGGAGAAAAATGTATTTTAACGTTTTCTACACTACAAAAGTTTAACAAAACCTTGTTTTGAATCAAAATAACTTATTATAATGCCATGTAATGACATTTTTTCACATGCCATGTAATGACATGTTAATGACATATTATGTTTTTCATTGACACTTTGCGACAGAAAATGCAAATTTGTTTAAATAAACTCCAAATCACTGTAAAATCGCATAAAATAACATTTTGAGAAAGGAAGAAGATTTTTGACCTTAAATATCTTATTTTTATGTCCCGTAGAAGCTATATACCAATTTTCAGACAAATCGGAGATCCAAAGTTTTTTGCCTGAGTGATTTGACATGGAATGTACAGTAAACAATTGTAGGTAGTAAATAAAATTAATTATTAAAATGCATTACTACAAGCAAAATACAATTAATTAATTTAATTTCATATAATAATTGCATATCATACCAATATTGTGAAGCAACATATAATTTTTCTTCTTCAATGACAGTAGATATGAAATATACGTCAATTTGACAATTTCAATTGACAATATGAATTATTTAAGAAAGTTGCAAGAATTCTCTGCTAATCGCGCACGATTGTTTCTCGTATTCCCTCCAAGTACTTGCACACAGCAAATATTATACAGTGCTCTTCAGATAAAACTATCCACCTTAAATAACTTTTGAGCCACTGATTTTTAGCGCAAAAATACATCAAATAATAAGTGAAGGGGGAGACATTATGCCATATTTAAACTTGCTGGGAAAGGCACCCCCTCAGTCCCGTACCATCCCTTATTGTTTTTTTAAATGACTACGACCTTTTTCTACACTATCATTTTTTACAAAATGTAAAGATCTTTCTGTTGATCTTCTGTTCCTGCTCTATTCTACTACAAATCAATTTGTTTGCATACTTCATAATTATTATTCACATCTCCAAGTTTGCTTTCGTGATGAAGAAACATTTCAAATTATGGATGATAAGACCCAATTTTGTTGGAAGATGTCCAGGGGGAAAAATAAAAAGGGATGTATAATAAAACAATTAAACACCCCAGCTCAGGTTTGAAATAAATGGCAAAGGAATGGGATATGTTTATGTGGTAAAAGGAACTATGCAACATGACCAGTATTAAGGAGTCTTGCAGAAAAGATTGGTTCCTAAGTAGCTAAATAGTTGTCAAACTTGGTTGGATGATACTGTGCAAATTGAGTTTAGGTAGTCACTCTCTCAGAAGCAGGTGTATTGAATTACTCCTCTTGGTTTAAAAACAGACTATAGTGCT
Source organism: Diabrotica virgifera virgifera (assembly GCF_917563875.1). NCBI lineage: Eukaryota > Metazoa > Arthropoda > Insecta > Coleoptera > Chrysomelidae > Diabrotica > Diabrotica virgifera. Next base: position 25,845,083 of record NC_065444.1, on the reverse strand, counting down.
ACACCAGAAAACAAAGGAACATTCCTAAAGGTACTTATCCATACTTGGGTGCTCCATGCTTGGTGTAGCAGCTCCACATAGTGGATACATTGGTGCTCGCCCTCTTTGATTCAACTGGTTTGTGGTTTATATGTAGGGTAGCGCATGCGTATCCATTTGAGCAGTTACACCGAACATGGAGCACTCATATGAAGTCCAGGCGCTAGGTATAAGGTGTGACCTGCAAAACTAGCATAGGCACCCTTCAGCTTATTTAAATTAGTATTTTATATAACATCAGCAGAAAAAAAAGCTCATTTTGTCGGCCCCCAAAGGGGCCCCCGCCTGCAGTACATTCCTTGCAAGCCCTTTATTGCTGCCCCTGCTAATATGCTTAATATTTAATACTATCATTTATGTAATCCTCTTATATACAGCTAACATAGTTATAATTATTATACTTGATTATGAAACAAGAAAAACCAGAATTTGATAAGCAAGTCTAATAATATTTGCAGGGACTGTAAGTAATAGGAGTGTAATGGGATCACACATTTAATTTACAGTTAGAACATCTTTTTCTAATTATTATTCATAACAATCACATTTATTGGGGACATTTTAAGTGAAAGTAACATTTCCTAAACATAAAGAAAACATATAATAACACTTTTGAATGCGACACTGGATAATTTATAAAAAAGCAAAAATGATAGCATTTTTTGTACCACTAAGTCATTTTGAACATGCACACAATGTATGTACATAACGTCTCTATATTTTTTAATCAAGAGTTGACAATTTAATTCTGATCTTTCAGAAAGGAAATATCTGCACATGAACAGTAAAATAAATCAATTAATGTTAGATGTTGCGCTTGAAAAAAATAATAATTGGTATTTTTATAATCGAGATATTGCGTTTCTCTGGTTTACGTATGCTCAAATATTTTCGAATTACGCAAAAATAATAAAAATATACACAAAGAAATCAAATGACCTTGGAACGCCATATTTTTAAAGAACGTAAATACACATTTTCTCTTGCCAAAAATTACTAACGCCTTACAAAAAATCCTTGAAAACTAATAATTAATAAATCTAAAAATACTTTAACTAGGTAAAACAGTATTATAGTTTCCATCAGTAAATTAATGAAGAAAATAAATTTTTCCTGACAAACGTCAAAATTAATGTTTTTGATATACTTACGGGGACTCTGTCTGGATATTTTCTCCTAATTTTCTCTCCCTCGGACTTCCTCTTTTCAAAAGGGTGCTCTTCTTTATATTGAAACTTCATCGCACTTATTTAAATACTGAAATTTACAAAACAAGACTTCGATTAGCAACAAAATCTACGTGTCTTCTTGGTTTTCCTTTTTCTTGTTGTCTAACAAAATAATCGATGATATGACTCAACTGCTCACTAGTCAATACAATGTCAAAATAAAAGAAAGCTTACTGCGTTTTATAACTTTAACAATGAAATTATTTATTTGTCTTACTTTTAAAAATATGTAATTAAATTTAGGAATGATTTAAAGAGTCAAAAAATTACAACTGGAATTTTGGCAATGATTTTAACTATTGTTCATAATTTTGAAATATTGCGCACTTCTTTGAGTGACATTTGGCAGTATAGATTTTAATGGAAATGGAATATACCTCTAGAATCTACATATATTCTATCTAGAGAATCTAAATCTAAAATTATTCGTTATATATAATATAAAATTATTCATAAATATTTTATAAAAAAAAATTAAAGCACAGAACAACAATAAAAATGAGTTCCGTGTGTAGAGGTATATTCTGAATGTGTATTTAACCAAGAGTGACTTTTTACCTTTTTAGTGCAAAGAGAAGAAGAGTTTGACGTTGTCTGTACTTGTACTTGTCACTGTCGGTGTATTTACTCCATCAACTTTATGCAGACCTTATTAATTTTAAACATTTTTATACAAAGTTATATCAAATCCAAATGGTTCAAAAAGTTCTATTCATATGTTTAGGTGGCGTATATCAGCCTTGCGATGTGTTTAAATAATTATCTGATATAATTTTAGGTAACATTTGTAGGTCTCCCATTGCAGAGGCTGTATTTCAACATCTAGTTAATGAAAAAGGTGTTGCTAAAGATTGGATTGTTGATAGTGCGGCTATAGGTTCTTGGCATATTGGAAAACAACCTGATTCAAGAGCTAGACAGACTTTAAAGAACCATGGAGTGCAGTACAATGGCAGGGCAAGACAGGTAATTAAAATACATTAACTCACTCACTATCTCATATTGTTTACAATAATTCAGATATTGAAAAAACACAGAATGATAATTATTTATGCTCACCTAATGTAGCATATTATACTTCAGAGATTAGTTCATAGGCTTATGTGCAAAAGACAATATCTTCCTTAACATTTTTTTCAAAAGTTGTTAACCTTTGCATATCAGTCTTATCAATCACCCAATTGAAAAAAAAAATCAATTCTTTATTTGATCTTTTGACTTTTAGATAAAAAATTGTCAAAATAAATCAACTGGAGTTGCAATATGTTTAAAATGTTGATTGTAATTTCTTTAAATGTTATACAGTGATGTTGTTCTGAAGCTATTTCCTTGTGGCATTTTTATAATCAATATTTTTAATGGGAAATAAGCCACAATTTTACAATCAGTAGTATTTTGTATTTTGACGAAACCCGATTTGGGCTTCAAAACGTTAATAAAATCATTTTTTTGTTAAAATTGTGGCTTATTTCCCATTAAAAATATTGAATACAGTGATGAGTCCGCTAATAACCCGCAGAATAACGCAAAAGATGGAAAACACTTTAAGTTGTGAGATAAAAAGAAATGAAACTAGTGGAGGTGGGAGATTTAGCGATAAAAACCTATACATTTACATTCTACTTATTGTTTCCCACCTTTAGACGTATCAGACGAGTTTGGCAACTGCAACTGTCACAGTGACAGTTTTAGTTGACATACTCCTCTGATATGTCTAAGGACTAAATCAAAGAAGAAAAAGAAGATTGTGTATTGATAGACAGTTGCCCCCTTCGACAAGGAAAGAGAGGTTGTCCCTAGCGTGAAATTTTTTTTATCTTGTCATGTTTGTCCCACACCAACCAAAATTGCTAGTTAACTAAAGAAGAAGAAGAAGAAGAAGCAAATTGTACAATGTACTAACTCCAAATTGTAAGTGAATAAGGGATTTTTCCCTTGTTCCGAGACGATGAGCTGGCCAAATACCCAAGTAGGTGGAGGCCAATAAACTGAAGAAGAAGAAGTGGGAAACAATAAATAGAATACAAGTGTATAGGTTTTTATCGCTAAATCTCCCACCTACACTAGTCTCATTTCTTTTTTTTTCAAAACTTAAAGTGTTTTTCATCTTTTGCGTTATTCTGCCAGTTATTAGCGCTCTAATCACTGTATATATGGCATTTGACATAAGAATTGAATCAGTGAGATCTAAAAGGATCATTGCTAATCCATTTTTTGCCAAATCTAGTTAACACATTCGCGGTCATGACTGCTTATGAAGTATTAATGTGTTAAGATAGCAGTTTTGCTCACTTGACCAAGCTCTACAGACTTAGAGAACATTCCATCACACTAAATAGCTATTTAATGTGATGGAAAGTTTCTTTGACTAAGGGCCTGTTGTTCGAACAAATGATCATTATCAAATATTTAATTACTGTCACAACTGTCAATGTCAACTTTGATTGGGTTGACAACCAAAGTTGACATTGACAGTTGTGACAGCAATTAAATATTTGATAGTGATCATTGTTGATTAGCGTTCGAACAACCGGCCCTTAGTCTGTAGAGCTTGGTCAAGTGAACAAAACTGCTATCTTAAAGTTAACTAAATTTTGCAAAAATGTAATATTATTATCCTTTTAGATCTCACAGATTCAATTAATCTATTTTGTATTCTATTTAATGCTTCTAATGTTTTTTTTGTTTAGTATTGCTATATATATTACTAAGTTGAATGGAATAAAGATTCTTGTCGAGATACAAGAAACAATACTAAATTAACAATAAAAAATAACATCAATTAACAAAACTTTAAAACAGAAATAAACATAAGTAAACATAACTTAACATAAACTATAACACCTTCTACCAAACAGATGGAGTTGGCACGTGAATAAATCACAATATTTCTTCAATATACCTTAACGCACACCCTTGTACACAATACCGAGAACAATATATTCAGTATTGGTGTTATTTGACTCAGTTTTTTTACCAAGAAATAAACAATACTGTATACAACTGTACGTAATTTATTTTTATTTTTTTAGATTTTAGATGTATTGTGCATATATATTTCATGTTTTTGCAATGTATAATGTGTATTTGTTTATTATTTATATGTATTTTATTAATTTTTACCATATTCTCCAGCTAATCCGGATTTTCAATTAATCTGACTTATCGAGGTTCTACTGTATTTTGAAAAAATATTGTGATTTACTCACGTGATAACTATAATATCGTCTGTTTCCTCCTCTACTTCTAATAACAATTATTCTGCTTAAGAGTTATTTGTCAACCAGGTGAGTAGTTTTCAGGGTGCAACATAAGAGGGACGAGGTTGTTTAATGGAGGCTCTGTGATATTTGGGGTGGAATTTACTTGACAGCAAAGACGGATTTGATGTCTTTATATATAGGTCGTTAAATAGCAAAAGGTACATTACAGAAATTTCGTTTCTTTGAACACATTGTTCCTTTCACACCTTATATAGGAAATAATTTTATCTTTAGCAAGGATTATTTTGTATTCTGACAACGACACCTGACTTGGGCGTTGAAACGTTAATAAATTAATTTTTTTGGTAAAATTGTGGCTTATTTCCCATTTAAAATAGTTCATTATAAAAATGACACAAGCAAATAGCTTCAAAACAACATCTTAGGCAAGATTAGAGATGCATCAAGTCAAACTAGTTTGATTTTATTCAACAAACTTGACTTGAAAACCAAACTTTTTTTGTAAAAAAGTTTTGACTTGACTTGATTTCGATATCTTTAGGTTTGACTTGAAATCTAACTTCTTCAAACAGTTTGAAGTTTGAATATCATATTGCGCAACGTGTTTATTTCCAATTCTAATTGAGAGCGTACCGACTTTGACTTTTGTTTTGACTTATTTGGATAGGTCTGAATCTGTACTCTGCTATTCCGCAAATTAGTTTGTAGTTCATATTAAAAAGTTTATGCTTGCCTTGTTTATTACATTCGATTTGAAGTGTGTGCTTTGTGAAATAATATCTAAACCTGAATATTTTTCGGTTCAGAATAAGTAAGTTTTAATCTAGTAACACTCAAATAAAAATATAAATAAGTGGTAAGTATGGATAAAACGAAACTTGCCAGCAAGCAATTCCAAGCATACAGGAATCATTTTCAACAAATTTACGACCCTATTTTGATTTAAATATCTGGTGGCTTTCTGTATCAAGTTCAGGGCCGCCGCTAAAATGTTGGCCGCCCCCCTTTCAACATTTTAGTCGTTTTAACATAAGTACTAGTATTTAAAGACATGTACAGGAGACTGTAACGCGTATATGAATAATAATTGCTCTAATCTCGACATTACTTTTATACCTGGATCCCGCGTACCAAAAGAAAGTTATTATTATTAGTTTTAATTGTAGAATAGGTTTAAAATTTGGAACGTCAGACTATGAAAACGTTCCATGTATTTTGTCGGACATAACTTCCAATGATTTGTTACCAGTTCATTAAACTCTTATGCAAAAATCAGACTGGTGTTTATTACCAACTGGGTATTTTAATGAGTGGAACACGAAGAACATGTTAAATGACAGGAATCATGTTGGTTAGTAATAGCAGTCTGATTTTTGCATGAGAGTTTAATGAAAGGGTAACAAATCAATTTGATGTTCTGTTCGACAAAATACATGGGACGTTTTCGTAATCTGACCTTTCAACTTTTTAAACTGTTCCACGAATAAAACTTCTCCTGTTCCAGTGTTCCCATACATCAAAGTTTGCCCGACTAGACACCGTTAAGCTATTAACAAATTTTCAGCTTACTATTAATCAACTTTTTTTTGGTACGCGGGATCCAGGCCTATTTGAAATACAGTAGTGTACAAAAGAAACGATCACACTACTATATAATATATTACAAACAAAATCGTTTATCAAAATCGAGTCTGAAATCAGCAAATTCTCAACTTAGACTGAACTATAACCCATCTATAACCATACATTATAAGCATAAAGGAACAATATTATAGCTCGAGCAATAAAAAAGATTTTTTTAAATCATCCAGTAATAAACAAGACTTTTTTATTACTCAATGAGAGCAACTTACCAAGACCAAGCACTTATCTAAATTCTCGGAAAGTATCCTATTGTCCTATCCTACTCATAAAAATGTTCAGAATTTGAAAAAATCGCATATGGACCAAGTAGATAAAAATAAGGTCCGAAAGCCGACAAGCCCCTTTGAATTAAAAAGTATTCCCGGAACTACTTTATGACTACAACTACAGCTGCAAAAGGGCAGTTTATATAATAAATAACATGCTCTGGCACTTTTATTTAGATTGTTTGGAATATGTATTAGAGTTTAGAGAAATATCATTACTATTTTTAATTTTTTGAATTTATTTTCGTTGTAAAAAAAGTATTATCATCAGTGGTATGCTTTCGGCCGCTCGTGTGCGATGCACACTTTGCACACATGGTAGCGGCGGCCCTGATCAAGTTACTTTTATATGGCACTCATTGTATTTAGGGGAGTGCAATTAGAACGAAAACATGCATTGTTTCGGAAAAATTCAAACAAGCTTATATTTTTCTAAAACATTTTTGTTCGTTTATATACATGTTAAAGTAAAAAGTTCTACTCGCGGATTTGGCCGCTAATTCTTTATTAATTGTTTAAACAATATCAATTGTTTTGTATTAACAATTTCAAAAATATCGTTAAATTCATCATTTTACTTTGATCAAATATGTTTCTATTTTGTTTTTGATTACACTGAATCCGAATATGGCATTGCAATTTGAAAATTCTTATACAGAAGCTCTTATACAGTATGTCTGCGTAGCTAGGAACCACATGGAAAACTTTTTTATTATCAATTTTACGAAAAAAAGTTATTCTTTATAAAATGCTCTGGATAGTCAAAAATCTAAAACTCAACCATACAATATCAAATTTTATCAATTTTATACGAGTTATGTCAAAAATATGAATTTCGTTAAAGAGTAAAGTACTTTTATATTTCAGAATATCAAAAAATGCTATTATGAAAAGTTGTTTGAAATTAAAAACTACGTTTAAATATACAATTACATTATTCTAACCGAAAAAATTTTTAAAATTTTTTCTCAAATTACGGATACTCATCATCATTTTATTACAATTATGATAACTATTTTATTATCACTTTTACGAAAAAAAGTTATTCTTCATAAAATGCTCTCCCTGGTCTAAAATCTAAGACACAACCATGAGATATTAAACTTTTTTAATTTTATACGAGGTATGTAAAAAATATGAATTTTTCTTAAGAGTTTAGTGCCTTTATTATTCACAATATTTTAATTAGAAGGATGTAATTGAACACTAAAACAATTTTTTTTTAATTCCAAACAACTTTTCTTAATAAAAATTTTCGATATTGTGAAATTTAACGATACTTTACTCTTGAGTGAAATTCATATTTTTTGACATACCTCGTATAAAATTCATTAAATTTGATATTTGATGATTGCATCTTAGATTATATACGATGTAGAGTATTTTATAAAGAATAACTTTTTTTCGTAAAACTGATAATAAAAAAGTTATCAATAGGTTCCAAGTGACGCAGACATACTGTATAAGAGCTAAAACATTTTTTTTTGCTACCTTTTTTTAAACATTTATTATTGTTAAAGTTTATTATTAAATGTATTTTAGGTAAGTTTTATAGAAAAAAGTTTTGATCACTTTATATAAACATTTTTTTAGCTGGTAATTTTCGGTTTTTGTATTACATTTTTGTTATCTTTCTTAATTTTCTCAAAAAGAAATAGTCTATTTTATTTCTAAAGTAAAATAATTTAGTGCATTTTAAATATTACATCCTAAGCTTAAAAAAAGCACTTATAAAACTGTAATAGATCTGTTTAAACTTGAGTAATACCGTCTTTCTGATTCTCGAATAAATCTCGAATAAATCTCGAAATTCGACTACGTTTATCCAAATGCTACGTCTGGTCGACTCTTCTCTATGCAGTTGAGACATGGACGCTTAAAACATCAACCATAAATAAGTTGGAGGCCTTTGAAATGTGGATCTACCGGAGAATTCTCAAAGTTTCGTGGACATCGCATACCTCAAACGAAGAAGTGCTGCATAGAATAGGCAAGGCAAGAGAACTTTTCAACGCAGTGAAAGTTAAAAAAACATCATACCTGGGCCACACACTGAGAAATAATAAGTACCAATATACTCAACTTATAGTGAAAGGAAAGATCGAGGGAAGGAGAGGACTAGGAAGGAAAAGACTATCGTGGCTCAGAAATATCCGACAATGGACAGGGCTAAATTTTGAACAGCTAATAAGAACAGCTGAAGACGGAGAAGAGTTTGCAATTGTAGTAGCCAACCTCCATTTAGGAGACGGCACTTTAAGAAGAAGAAGAATACCGTCTTAAAGTGGTGGTAATTCTATAAAACTACGAAGATTTCAAAAATTACATTTTTTAAGACGTTACATCATTTGAATTAAATTTTTGAGATTTTTCTAAAATGAAACATCATTTAGTACAGTGCTTGAAAGGTAAGTTGTGCAAAATTGAGGGTTTGATAAGAAATAGTATATTGTGCAACAAGTGCAGAAAGGTACTAATTTCTCACGAGTTTGAAAAGTTGCGGTACGAGCGCAAGCGAGTGCCGCAATTCAAACGAGTGAGAAATTGCCTTTCTGCACGTGTTTCACACTATACTTTTTCTACAAGCACAGTTTTTCCTAAAAATAAAAATCACAATTTCCAAACGACGATTAATTATAATAGGTACCTATGTGATAAATTTTAAACTGTATTTAATTAATACCTACTAATCAATTTAAATTCCTTATACCTAAATAAATTGCACAGAAATCAGTTAAAAAATGAATGTACTGCCTTAATTTGTTTAAATTTAAACAATTATTACACATTATTGACATTATATTTATGCAGTCACGGATTTACACAAAACCTACTTCATTCGACGTCTCTTGCACAGGTTGCTAAATCCTTATTGGTTATTTGATAATTATAAAATGTTTAATAAGAATAAAATTGTAAAATAAAACAGTTGTAACATCCATAATTTAGTTTCTATGCTATAGTTAAATATAATAATTGTCTTATAGGTTATATATTTGTAAGTTTAACCACGGATGTAAACAGAATATAACGTTACTCAGAATGCGGTAGTCCACGGATGTAAACGGAATATAACGTTACTCAGAATGAGGTAGTCAACTGTGCAGAAAATAACTTTGCGGCACAGAAACGTCACTTTGCGGCACAGAAACGTCACTTTTCTGCACACTAATGTCAAATATCTTATACTGTGAGAAAATATCAAGTTTGCTAACATAAAACCGTGCAGAAAAGTGCACTTTGAATAGTGGTTGTAGAAAAAAGTATTAGTTACACATTTTTAAATCATTTTTAAACAAAATTCATGTAAGGCTCAATTTCCGCCCCCCACCGAACTTATGCCCATACATTTTATTTCTTTTTATTATAACCATAAGATAGCTTAATTATTCTTCTTTTAGGTTCAATTTGTAAAATTTCATTTGATCTATTAGTTAAAGAATTACATTAAAATAACTCAACCGTGCACTTTGCCGTACGCTAGTTTACAGTGCGCCAATGTTTGTGAGAAGGGTGACTTTAGCGTTATAAATAAAAAATTATAGAAGATACAGATTTAATTTTAGAAAATTCTTTATATAAGGTTTTTTTTGTAAAATTTTCGGAGTTATTTAAAAAAAAACATCAAACTTCGTGGTTCATTTGTTTAATAAAAAATGAAGCACCCACTTCTCGAATAGAACTTTTTGATTTTAATAAACAACATAATATGTTGTTTATTAAACATTTCTTAATGAAATTACAAAAAGTTCTATCTTGTTTGATTTTTTCTGAAGTGAAAATCTATATGCACTCCCCTAATTATTAACTTTCTCATCTTAATTGGCAACTAACGTCTATCTCGACAAATAAGTATATCTACTAAATAAATTATTTTTCAAGAAAAGAAAATAATCGTTTTCGTTTTGATTCAATTCGAGTCTCTTGCCATCCTCTGACACCGTGTTTCGGGGTCTCTACCCTTTATCAAAGAGGCTATGCAAGTAGACTCATTGAATCATGAATCATTTTTCAAACTCTTTCAAACTAGTTTGACAAACAGTTTGAATTTTCAAACGTGTACAATTGACCAGTTTGACTTGACTTGAATTTATTTATCAGAAGGATTGACTTGAGTTTGACTTGAAATTAAGTCAAACTCAAGTCAAGTTCAAACATTCAAGTCAAACTTGTGCAACTCTAGGCAAGAGAACGCAAGGCCCCACAAATCACGTGTCATTACTGAATATTTAGGTGAGGTAAATACTCAGAAATTGCAATGGCCCTCTCACAGTTCCAACATGAATCATATTGAAAACTTATGGGATATTGTCAGTAGACAATTTAAGACTTCATTATCCCCTTCCTGCTTCTCTGCAAGGTATAGGAACTGTGATTATTGATATCTGAAATTGTTGCTGTGGATGTGAAGCTGTTATTAGAAGTAAAGGAGGAAACATGCAATGTTAGTTTCTTCTGTTCTTAAAGTTTTGTGAACTATTGTTATTTTTTATTGTTAATTTAGTATTGTTTCAGTTAAAACACATCATGTTACAGAATAAAATTGTCTATTTTATTTGTTTTGAAGATATCAGGGTAATTCAAAAAATGTTCACAATTCATGATACTACAACATAATCCAATGTATACCTACCCTTGTACCTTTTCCTCCCTACAGGGTGTGTCAAACTTAACATAAGAAAGATATTTCTTTTCTTTTACCTGATGTAAGCCCAAAAGAGAAGTTTGTGTAAACCTTTGCAATGGAAAAAATCTAAAATAAAAAAAATATGGAGTAGTGCAAATTTTCAGATTTTTAATATAATTATTTATAGTATCTTATTGTAAAAATACTATTACACTTATTTATTATGTAAGCATGTAATAACAATAAAAATATGATAACTGCTGATATTAAGAAACCGAAACCCAAGAAATTGTTATGCAACTTTTGTGTGTTCTCACCAAACTAATTCTGTTTAATAAGCAGTTTAAACTAGAGCAACTGAAAATGTCATATACACTGCCTAGCATAAAAAAGTCCATGTTCTCCAATCAAGTATGTGCATTTCCCTTTACAAACTTTGACATTGGGATCACCCATTATAATTATAAGTATTTCATAATATAAGTATTTCAACATACAAGAATAAGTTTTTAACATTTTAATAGATCATCATTACTCAATAACATCATTACTCTTTCTCATAGAGGAGTAAAGCCAGTGATTAATCTATTGGTAATTGTATTCACCTAAATTCAGACTATTTGGATGGATTTGCTTATTGTCGCTTCTAGAATAGTATAGCATCCCATAGCTTGTGGGGTATTTACCATTATCCGGCCATTTCACCTCACTAATTCCGAGAATGTTGATTTTCAGTCTTATCATATCTTTTTCCAAATTATGTAATTTATCGGTTTGAAAAGACTTCTTACATTCCATGTTCCAATTTTTAAATTCTCTTTGGGGATTCTTAACACCCTCTGACTATCAAAAATCTGTTGAAAACTGGGCACCTTGTATTTCAATTGATAATATGAGGATTATACTAGGGAAACGTAAAGGAGTAGTTTCCCATTGCTTTATCTATCGGTCTAAAAGACATTAAAATATAGTATCCAATAATGGACTGATCCAGGATCATTTCCCTTACAATCTATCTTGGTACTGATGTTGTAGCTGCCTCACATCAGAGTAGAATATGCGAAGGAAAACTTTGATAATTAAGTGGGAGAATGGGTCTAGGACATAATTGTTCCCAGATACCAGATGATTGGGAGATAATATATGGCTCATAGTAAAAGAGCATCTATCCGTTACCCTATTTGCCCATTTATACTATATCTATATCACCCATAATTATAGACTAATAAAATATGTATTACTTCTGATTTTACGATAATTGACATTTTTAGATCCAGAAAAATGACTTCAATGAGTTTGACTACATCTTCGGTATGGATGAAGACAATATGTCAGATCTAGAATCACGAGCTCCAAAGGGAAGTAAGGCCAAACGTTTGCTTCTTGGAGAGTTCGACCCACAAGGCGAAAGAATTATCAGGGATCCATATTATGTTAGTATTTATGATTAATATATTTCTGACTTTATTAACCTGTTTTTTAAAGTGAATACTTCTTATCGCTTGGTATGGAATTTTGACAGGACTAAAATCGTATTTGGCGTCATTCAAAAATCATGACGTGAGCCACGACCGCAAATGGGGCAACCCTGCGGTATATCGTAATATACATATCTATACATTTATTTTAACTTTCTTACTAAACTACGTACAGATCTCGAATTATCTATTGTTTTACTGATTTCAGGGTTATTTAGTAGGTAGGAAGTAGGTAGGTACCTAATATTCATTATATATTTTTACATGTTTTTTTACAAATACTATATGGTCCTTTTCATGGGCATTTTTCAGTGCTTCACAAATGATAGAAAAAAGGTAAGTCCGTGATAATATAGGTACATTTATAACATTTATTCTAACATGACAATTTAGTTAAATCTGACAGTTGTCACATTTTATTTGCAATTTGGTATAAAAACAAATCAATTGTGTTTATTGCATTTATAAAATGGTATTTTCTTTGATTTGTATAGTCTTATAAATTGTACAGATTATATTCGTAGATATATTATATAATTCGTAAATAATTTTTTTTCGGTTATAGCGCCACCTATCAACAAATATAATAAATGTTATAAATGTCTTTAATCACAGACGTGCCTTTTTTCTGTCACATACAATTTAATGCGTTAGAAAGAAATCGAAAAACTGTGACGCACTGAAAGATGTCTATGAGAAAAAGAATACCAACTTTTATTGAATGGTGAAAATTGCATGTTAATAATTTTATATTGCCCAATAATGAATTTAAAACATATAAAAATAAATAATAAATATTACCTACTTGTTTCAAATGCATGTGCGCTCAGCGTTTGACATTGAAAACACTTTCAATGCTAGTTCAGCCGAAATCCACGAGAGATCGTCGTTGTGACGTACCATCGCGAATAGGGGCTGATTTGTTCAGTTTTTCGAAAACAAATAGAGTGGAATATGTTTTTATTCTAAAACTAAATAGATTACGAATTTTAAATTCTCGACTATCTTCGGGGTAGTTTTAATTCTGTAGGAACGTAATTTAAAACATATAAAAATAAATAATAAATAATACCTACTTGTTTCAAATGCATGTGCGCTCAGCGTTTGACATTGAAAACACTCTCAAGGCTAGTTCAGTCGAAATCCACGAGAGGTCGTCGTTGTGACATCGCGAAAAGGGGTTGATTTGTTCAGTTTTTCGAAAACAAATATAGCGGAATATGTTTTTATTCTAAAACTAAATAGATTACGAATTTGCAATTCTTGACTATCTTCGGGGTAGTTTTAACTCTGTAGGGGTTGATTTGTTCAGTTTTCCGAAAAATATAGTGCAACACATGATAAAATTAGATATAAATTCAGAATTTTCTACACTGGGGTGCAAAATTAACCGGACACCTTAAAAATGGGTCATTTTTTATGTCTAGAATTTCCTAAACCTGTGATCCGATTTAAGTGATTTTTTAATATGTTATAGCCTTATTCTTTAACAATATCGCTGTAATAATATTGTTGCTAAACAGGTAAATTTTCATTGTATACCGGGTGTACAAATGAAACTGTGTTTTTTTCTTTAACTTCGCATCACCCTGTGGAATATTTTAGCATTTATAAAATACTCAAAGTAAAACCCTACTATAGCCTCATGTTTTCTCAACATTCTGTTTTTTGATTCATTCGCTTATGTTGGACCATAAAAAAGTTATGTACTTTAACAATTAGCTATCTTTTTATCAATACAGGGTGTTTTTAGATAAGTATGGCAAACTTCAAGGGGTAATTCTACATGAAAAAATAATGACAGTTTGCTTTATAAACTTATGTCCGCAAATGCTTCGTTACTGAGATAGAGGGTGTTGAAATTTTTCTTAAAAACTGACAATTTATTTATTGCTTTAAAACCGGTTGAGATATGCAAATGAAATTTGGTGGGTTTTAAGACTTAGTTATTGTACATTTTTTAACATACAAGCAAGAATTTAATATTCACCATTGGCGTACATACGAGTAATATGACGGGTCATATTACTCGTATGTACGCCAATGGTGAATATTAAATTCTTGCTTGTATGTTAAAAAATGTACAATAACTACGTTTTAAAACTTACCAAATTTCATTTGCATGTCTCAACCGGTTTGAAAGCAATAAATAAATCGTCAGTTTGTAAGAAAAAATTCAACACCCCCTATCTCGAAAACGAGCATTTGCAGACATACCGCTTATAAGGCAAACTGTAATTATTTGTTCATGCAGAATTACCCCTTAAAGTTTGCCACACTTATTTAAAAACACCCTGTATTGATGAAAAGCATGGCTAGTTGTTAAAGTACCTAACATTTTTATGGTCTAATGTAAGCGAATGAATCAAAAAACAAAATGTTGAGAAAACATGAGGCTATAGTTGGATTTTAATTTCAGTATTTTATAAATACTAGAATATTCCACAGGGTGGTGCGAACTTTGAGAAAAAAACACAGTTTGATTGGTACACCCGGTATACAATGAAAGTTAACTGTTTAGCAACAATGCTATTACAGGGATATTGTTAAATAATAAGGCTATAATATATTAAAAAATCACTTAAATCGGACAACAGGTTTAGGAAATTTGAGACATCAAAATGACCCATTTTTAAGGTGTCCGGTTAATTTTGCACCCCAGTGTATTATTGACTGAAAATTAAATTAAAATTAAATTTAAACCAATTTAAATAAATATAAATAAAAGTAATTAAAACTAAATAAAATTAAATAAAAGTGAATAAAATAAAAAAAATTAAACAAAATTACATACAATTAAATAAAATTGTATAAAATTACAAAAAATTAAATAAGATTGCATAAAATTAAATAAAAGTAAACAAAACTACATAAAATTAATAAAAATTACAGATAATTAAATAAAATTACATAAAATTAAGTAAATACAGGAAATAAAATAAATAAAATAATAATAAATGAAAATAAACAAAATGAATCGAATCTGTAAGAAGTAATCACTTCTGTCAACACTTCGCAAGTACCACGCTCTTTATTTTTCTTGTTCCACAGTGAATTTTTTTTTTCAGGATGATGGTTCTGAAGGATTTGAGAAATGTTATCAGCAGTGCCTAAGAGCTTGTGGAGCATTTTTGGAACAAAACTCCTAAATTTACAAATTCAGTGTTGTGAAATAAATACCAGTTGAAATAGGACATTTATACATTTTTATAACATAATCTTTTTACTGCCTTTGAGAGTTTTTCAGGTATCGATTAGGGTTAGAGTTATTTTTTATAGAATTATGTATATAGTATGATAATGGAAAGGAAAATCAAATTAAGAACCTTGAATAGCCACATAACATGCAAAATATGTAGGGGATATCTCATAGATGCCACAACAGTTACCGAATGTCTGCACACTTTCTGCAAGACTTGCCTAGTAAAACACTTAGAGGAAAATAACACTTGCCCAACATGTTCTATAGTGATACATCAGTCCCATGCCCTCCAATACATAAGCTTCGATAGGACTATGCAGGATATTGTATATAAGTTAGTACCAGATTTGCAAAAAGACGAAACTGCTCGAGAGAAGGACTTCTACAGGCAAAGAGGCTTACCTTATCCCAAAGATATACCCCTAACCAATGGTGACGTCAATGGTGATGATAATCATGCTGATGCTAGCCACGCTGAGAATGATTACCACAGGCAAGACGAACAAGTGAATTTGTGCTTGGAATGTATTAGTTCAAATTTGAAATCGCTGAAAAGGAGATTCATTCGATGTTCTGCTCAAGCGACGATTTCACATTTAAAGAAGTTTGTAGCTAAAAAGGTTCTAGACGGAATAGATAAATATAGGGATATTGATATATTGTGTAATGATGAACTTTTAGGTAAAGATCACACTTTGAAGTTTGTCTATGTGACGAGGTGGCGGTTTCAGAATCCTCCCCTGATATTGCAATATAGGCCAAGGATTGATATATGATTAAACTAAAAAGGGATAGTTCCCTTGGTTGGCTGTATACCATATAGTTAAAAAACTCTAACATCACAGTAAAGACAACTTCTATGTAATAGGTATAATAAAAAATCAGAACTAACGTTTTCGGACCTATCAGTCCATCGTGAACTCATATACTTGCTAACTAGGCCCAGAACCAAACAATGGTTGTGATTATAATTCTATCTGCATTCTAATGTGTTGAAATTGAGGAGGCTCAACGCCGATGTTAGCAGACTTGGCAGACATTCGTGGCCCAAGATGGTTGTTAAAGTTTTAAAGCCAATTAGTACAATTAAACCAACAACCCCCTTTTAATTCATAGTAAATTAAATTTTCATCACCACAGTTGGACTTACTTCAATTTTGAATAAGGAACCACATTCATCAACCTATTCATATAAGTAAAACATCTTAGCAAAAATATTTTCCACTTAATTATTTGGTCCCAGATGTTCTTTAGATCCTTTAATTCAACTTCATTTGAATTATGTGTAGATGGCTGCATACATTCTGGCTAATTCTCTATTTGCATTATAAAAATCATTTTATACTCTACCTACATCTTACATTATCAAGGTACTTAAATGTAATTATAGCCACAACCTTGTTGATGTTTGTTATTACTGTTGAAAATTTAAAAAAAAATCTTTTATTACAATTAGTTGGCTGTATCTTTTATTACAATACAGGGTAACTTCTACGTCACATTGTCGGTTTGTTTTTTGGCACCTTTCAGAAACATCACTCATTTTGCATTTAGTTGCCATTAAGTCATTGAAATGTAAACAACTCAATTTGCATCCCACGTGTTGGGAAATTCGATACATTACCTTAGGGCATTATCCTAGTTGCCATGTGACCATCATAAGGCATTTTATTAAAGTATTCACTTTTAATGCATCCATGTTATATTTAAAGGGTCTTTACCCGAATATTTTTCTTTGGTGGCTCAGCTAGCATCCAGTCTGTAAGTATAACCAACTTGCTCTAACCTTAGTCAAAATTTAAATATTAACTTTACATTCATTAAATCGGTTATACTTATTTTTAGATCGTAACACTGATGATGATTTTTTTATAAAATCGAAAACGTTTTGTTGTGATGTAGCCCTTTAAAGGGATTTTAATATAAAAAAAATGTATACCTTTTACAAAGGATTTTTTCCAATTTTTAAAGTTTTCGTTTAGGGTTTCACCATGTTGCCAGTGGTATTCTTCTAACATCGGCGTTAAGCCTCATCAATTTCAACACATTAGAATGCAGGTAGAATTATAATCACAACCATTGTTTGGTTCTGGGGCTAGTTAGCAAGTATATGAGTTCACTGATGATGGACTGATAGGTCCGAAAATGTTCGTTCTGAACACATTTTATACAATCCATTGGGATTTTTTATTATACCTATTACATAGAAGTTGTTTTACTTCAATGTTAGAGTTTTTTGATATAATATGATTCTTATGGCTATTGTATATTCTCGAGACTGATCAGTTTAACAAAAGTGATTAATGTCAATGTGTGTGTTTAATATATAGATATACAGATCGTCAAACAAAGAAACAAGTTTTAATCAAGCACTTATACAGTAATCGCCACACCAGTAGACCCACGGATACCTAATTGTTAGGCTTGGGCTAATCCGGCTCGTTCTCACCTGTGACTTTCATGTCTCTCATGTCATGTTACTTTCATATAACTATTCAAAATAATTGTTTTTCTGTACAAAAAATACATTAATAATTAATTAATAGTATTGTTACTCTACTTTAATTTTTTTTTTTTTGGCTTGGACTATAGTCATTCAGCCAGTCTCAATCAAAAGTAAATGTATTAAAGATATTGCCAATTAGTGAAACATGGTTATTATAATAATATTACAATTTTTTACTTCTTATTTTACCTACTCATTACAGATAATGTACATACTATGTTAATAAATATTATAAATATATTATGCTTAATGTTTATCAAGAACACATAGTGTATATGTTACCGTTAAAACCCGTTTTCAGTTAAAACCCGAATTTACTAGGATAAACTAGTTTTAACTAAGCGCTTTAGACAATTCTAATTTTAACTAGTCAAAACTAGATTTGACTGCCAAATTCAGTTAAAACTAGAAATCGCGAACGGATTTCATTTAGAGTAGTTTATATGCGATTCTCTTGTGATTGCGTATCAACCAAATCTACCTGACGCGACTAGGCATTTCTGAATGCAATATAGGTTTGGACACAAGACCTCTCTTCGTTTTTATATTTTTACTCTTCTTCCGTTGGCAGGTTTCACACATTGGTATAAAAGTATTGATCGTATCAATAAAAAGTGATATTTGCCTATTTCCTGGCGGTTTCAGTCTTCAACTTATCCCGATTTCCATGAAAAATAGCAACTTAATTTGCTGCTTTAATTATGCCAAAAATATTTTCGACAGGTACATAATATTTGATGGGATCAATTTTAGAAGCTACTTTGTTATATCGCACACTTTTACAATTCTAAATCATGTTAGTCTTCGAATTTGTAACCGTGTTTTCTTGGCAGACAGTTCCGCATCTTGTACTTCGACCATTAATTTATTATATAATATAAAGCATATTATGCTTTTGGTCACAACATTGTAGTGACTTTCTTTCTTCTCTGTCTTTTCCATTTGTAAAATCATTTCCAAAACACGTTCTTTTCACGTTCTTATATCTCTGCTCTCAATCTGATCTTCGATATTATCATTAATGGTGAATAATACACAGTGGTCTAATATAACCAATAAAAACGATGCAAAACAATCGACAGTTTCACACACTACTTTGCTACCGACTTGCCGCCTTCGTTTTTAACACTACCCCGAACAAGCCGTAATACATATATGTACTTGTCTCTTGCAACAATTTTAACTGGTATTCGTCAGTAATTCCAAAAAAGCTACTTTGAACTAGTATAAACTACGCTAAATGAAATTCGTTCGGGATTTCTAGTTTTAACTGAACTTGGCAGTCAAATCTAGTTTTAG
This sequence comes from Diabrotica virgifera virgifera, assembly GCF_917563875.1. Lineage (NCBI taxonomy): Eukaryota > Metazoa > Arthropoda > Insecta > Coleoptera > Chrysomelidae > Diabrotica > Diabrotica virgifera. The sequence goes on along the minus strand of NC_065444.1, from coordinate 25,825,569 downwards.
TCTTCCTCAGCTGATCTGCTGTTCACGTGGGCTCAAAATGGTTTGACTCAGCCATGTTGTCTTATTAATTAATAAAAGAATTTAGATGTGATTTTATTCACTTTAAAGGGTTATTATACCCTATATCTGTGGCTTTTGCCCAGTATCCATGTTTTTTATTGTGTCGTTTAGCAATTGCTCTTCTATGAAGGTTTTATAAGAGGACGAAGCTCTGATGATGGCACGTTATGTGTCGAAAGTACTTGCTGATAATAAAATATTTTTTACACACTATCAAAAGTTTTTTGAAAACATACATCTGTTTGCCGTTTTGACCAAATCTAGTTTTGACTAGTTAAAACTAGAATTGTCTAAAGCGCATAGTTAAAACTAGTTTTTCCTAGTAAATTCGGGTTTTAACTGAAATCGGGTTTTAACGGTAACATATACATTTTACAAATAAAATTATTAATGTTAATTAAAATAAATGCATTCTTTTTTGTATTTTTTTTTTGTTTTTTTTGTTTTGTTTTTTTGCTTTGTTTTTTTGTTTTGTTTTTTTTTTGTCACTACGATAAGATGTCAACCCGGTTCAACCCCTCGCAGGTTTAAATCCTCTTAGTGATTTTTTTTCCTTAAATTTTTTTTTATATCTTTTTTGTATCTTTTTTAGCTACTAGCCTTATTTAAGATAGTGGATTTTTTTAATTTAATCTTTTTTTAAATTTTTTTTAAACATTTTACAAATACCTATGACTAATTACAATAATATTTTACTATCCGACAAGAAAGATATCAAACAGTCAAAAATTTTCTTTTTACAGGGAGTGGGATGTTCTGGTCTATAATTCTTTTAATTAGGTGATTGGTTAGGTGTTTATGCTTCATTCAATATGCTTCATTCATATGCTTGCATTCAAAAAATATGTGGTTCAAGTCACTTTTAACCTCACATTCCTGACAAATATTCGAATCTAATAATGTTTATTTTAAATAAATGTGCAGGATAACATGCATGTCCAAATCTATTCTACTGATGGTGGATATGTATTTGCGAGGGAGGGTGAAATTATTATACCAAGGTTATTCCGGAATAATCGGTTGTATCAAACTGTATTGTGTTGTTGATATGCTACAGTACCTTTCACAGTGTGTTTTCCAGTTCTTCATCTGTTCAGTTCTTAAACAAGCAAAAGCATCTAGAATGCAGGGCTGATATTTGGTACTTTATTTGATACTTTAAAATAACTTTATTCAAACATCAACAATATTACAATACTTAACTTTTACAATAACACAATGACAACTATAAACTTCAAATACAGCTGTTCTATAAACTCTCAACTTTCTATGTTATATTCGCTTTCTATACATTTTCTGACATTTTCTAGACGTCACTAGACATAAAAGTAAACAATACAACAAGTGAAGGATCCAGGGCTGTATTAGCTCAATGTACCCGTGTGTCTAGTAGCGTGGTGGTTACTGTATATTGTAGAAATAGACGGAGGACCAATTTGAATATGTCAGTACAATTCTATGTAAGTTGCGTCTAAATTTTAGCTACTAGTAAATTATTAAAGGTTGATGTGACATCATCATAATCATGGCCTCTTATTCCTGCTGGAATGTTTACCGCTCTTACTTAGAAGTCTCTGATTTACTTATTGCAGTGGATCACTCCACATTCTTCTTGTGCATTGTCAAAGTTTATTGTATGACTTGGCTTTCGTTACAATTTTCTTCCACTCATTTCGATATATGCATAGTTCTATCCAGTTTCTCACTTTCATGATTTTGATATCTCTCATGACCTGGTCCTCCCATCTCTCTCTGGGTCTTCCCCTTGGTCTTTCAGTTACTGGCTTCCATCTGGTGATCTTAACCAGTAGGTAGTTTTTCCTTCTCTCTATGTGTCCCAGCCATCTCAGTCACTGCTATCTTGGTACTGGGGGTTGTTACCCCCGATGATGGGGTTGATTTAGTTGAAACACTAATTACCGAAATATATTTATTTAAGTCACCATGTACGACAGTAACTAGTTGGTGTCGGGATGGATAATGTCTCTACTCTAACCACGTCGGTTTCTGAATAATGAATAATCTCTTTCTTTACTTTCTAGTATCTATAAATAAATCCCAATTGTTTGTTATGATTTCATACTTGAATGTGACCGTGAATTACTAATAGTACATAATTGCTGACTCCGTTGTTTTGAAGAGGAATGGCCTACATTGCAGAAGCAATGTCACCCATTTACGTAATGTAAACAGGACATGTAATTAATATTTGTTTGAGACTTTTAAAAATTAAATCGATATGGATTACTCTTATTTTTTGGATGCTAATATAAATCCTGTACACTGCGCTTTAATAAATCTAGTCATTTCTTTTAATTTTTCAAGAACCCTTTATTCCTATTGCTGAACCCTATAGTTCCTTTAATTCCCTTGACCTTCTACGGCTATGTCAGATAGTGTGGTTGACAGGGACTCGCCTTGTCGCACTCCTGTTTCTATTGCAATTCTGTTTGGGCTACCTTCTTCTGTTGTTAATTTTGCTCGAAATCCAGCCAATGCCATTTTTGTTAATCTGATTAGCTTTGCCCGTAAATCTTGATTTTTAATTTCATTAAGTAATTTATTTCTCCAGTCAGAGGCACGAGCGCTCATACAAAAATTTTCAGGGGGGGCATACGTGAAGATGTTGCACATTAGATATTATAGTCCATGTGGTGAGACCGCTCCCGTCTGGAAAAATTTCTGATTCGGTTTCTTTGTGGATTCCTATTCAAAAATGTCTCCTTTAAACAAATTTGAAGGGTGCCGGGCATAATTTTTGGGCAGAAATTGTTTAAAAAAATTTTTTATACAAATACAAAAGATCACGTTTTTTTGCTCTGAAACATATATTTTTACGTTTTGTGGGTCATTCTCAACAAGAAAGGTATCTTGTAAATTTTCTCAAAAATTGATAGTTTTCGAGTTATAGGCGATTTAACATCTAAAAAATGCGAAAATGCGCATTCTCGAGGCCTAAAAACTCATATTTAAATTAGTATTTTTGAGGTTGCCAGATACTTAAATCGAAGTTTAAACATTCAGCTTCAAGATTCTGAAGAGTGATTGCGCCTAACCTTAATATAAACCGTTGTTTTTTAATTTTTAAATAAGCATGTCCATCCGATTTTTTTGCCGGTGCGGCGCGCTCTATTTCAAAAATCTCCAATTTTCCTCCGAAAAATATTTTTTCTAGATTCTTTGGGACATTCTAAATAAAATAATTTTGTTGACATTTTTCTCAAAAGTTAACAGTTTTAAAGTTATAAGCGATTTAAAATCCAAAAATGCGTTTTTTGGCATTTTTCGGATTTTAAATCGCTTATAACTTTAAAACTACATATTAACTTTTGGGAAAAATGTCAAGAAACTTATTTTATTTAGAATATACCAAAGAATCTAGAACAAATATTTTTCGGAGGAAAATAAGAGATTTTTGAAATAGAGCTCGCCGCACCGTCAAAAAATCGGATAAACACTTATATTTAACAATTAAAAAACAACGGTATATATTAAGGTTAGACGCGATCACTCTTCAGAATCTTGAAGCTGAATGTTTAATCTTCAATTTAAGTATCTGGCAACCTCAAAAATACTAATTTAAATATGAGTTTTTAAGCCTCGAAAATGCGTATTTTCGCATTTTTCAGATTTTAAATCGCCTATACTCAAAAACTATCAATTTTTAAGAATAATTACAAGATACCTTTGTTGTTTAAAATGACCCAAAAAACCTAAAAATATATGTTCCACAGCAAAAAAACGTGATCTTTTGTATTTGTTTAAAAAAATTGTGAAACAATTTCTGCCCAAAAATTCCGCCCGCACCCTTCAGATTTGTTTAAAGGGGACATTTTTGAATAGGAATCCACAAAGAAACCGAATCAGAAATTTTTTTAGACGGGAGCGGTCTCACCACATGGACTAATATTGTATACTTTGGATAACCATATATAGTTTACAGCACCCGAAAAGCTAGTAGGGCCACGGCCCCCTCCTGCTCATCATGGGCGCCCATGGTCAGAGGTGACCATCATAATTTGTATATGAATATTTTCATTCTTTCTTTTGATGACTTTAAAAACTCTTATTCAGTCTTCTTTCTCCCTTCGAAGTTTTTCAATCCAATTGGCCCTGGTCCTGGCCAGAAAAACAAAAAGCTAACGTAGTAGTTTAAAGATCTAGGTGACTTTGCTACTTAGATTAGAACTCGCTGTGTCTGATCAATATATAAAGGCAAGAGACGAGGGCTTACGGCTCGGTGATACTCCTCCATAGATCCCTACGGGATAGGCATGATGAAGTGCTTGATTAAAATCGAGCAATTTTTCTCACTAGCTCTATGGGCATTTCTAATTTCAGAGATTCAGACTTGTTCCTATATTTGACTATCTGTACACGAGATGAATTATTTGACAATTAGCTATATAGAATGTGTGTAAATATTTTTTATGAAAAATCGAATATCATATTGACATGTCTGTATAATATTATATATATGATTGTAGCGGTATAGTCTTTAATGTCAGGTTTCACAAAGATCTTCTAGATATTAATGTAACTATTAAGTGGTTTACAAATAATTAAAAATTCAAGAAGAGAGTTATCGAAAAGTATTTTATATTACCGGTTTGATCATATTATTCAACTTAATATTCGGAAATATCAAACAAATTATCATTCTCTTTGGTTTTTTGGAGATTGGTTTTTGAAATTCCCTTTAAAATTTTTCATTTTTGTGTAATATGAATATTGTGTAAAGTCATGTCATCTGTAAGTCTTTTCCTCCAAATATTTTCAGCAATAGTCAGTAAAGATAGTAGTCATAGACATACTTTTTCCATCTTCATACCCAGTGATATGCTCATGTTCCGTTGGTGGTTTGCGGAATCAATTAAATGGAATTAAAATAAATGTAAACATAACAAACTTTCAATAATATATTTATTTTAATCGGTAAAAAGACGTGTTTTGCTTATATCTCGTAAGAGTGCGTCGTTGACCTATCCCGACGCCCGCTGGGGTGTGACTACCGACGGGAGGCTGTGAATCGACTGAACGAGACCACAATTGCTAATATGTCATTATGTATGTGGTTCTACCGTATGGCGAGAAAAGGCGATAAATTATTAGATCTGGCGTTTTAAAAGCTGAAAACATTTCTGTAGTTTTTAAGAAGTTGACATAAAGAGGATGGCTAATCTGATACCATAATCTATTATGGAATTTGTGCTTCTCATACATAAACTGAACAGGCCATTAACATCTGGTTTCTTTATATAGATATTATGAGCCAAAAGAAATGTGAATTTTACATGGGACGTATTCTTTCGTTTTGAGAAAAGTTATTAAAAATGAAAAATTAAAATTAGCATTTAAAAAATAGTAAAATAGTAATTGAAGCGTGTCGCCACACTCACACTGCTATGTTATCAAGTTTATTTTGAAAGTACCTAATGTCCACTCAATCTAAAAAATAATACCAACTACTACTGAAGTTACTTACTTTCATGTGACGGATTTTAAAAAGAAACCGTATTTGTTTATTCTTCTTCATGTACCATCTCTATCATCGGCGGTTAGCGGTCGTGGTGAAAAATATTTCTTTGTGTTTAGCTATACGTAAGTTATTCAAAACCTAGTTCTATTCAATTTCTAATATTCCGAAGCCAAGACAAAAAATGTTTCTTTACAATATTCCCATATATTCATGTATAGTTAATAATGAAGGTATTTGTAATAGTTTACCTGTTTTAATATCTTCCCATTTATCATTATAGCTATTATTAACCATTATTTTCGTTTTTCTCGTTAATCTTCATTTCGAACTCTTGACAAGCATCATTAAGTTGGTCTAAGACTTTCTCTGTGTTCGTGTCTGTATCAGTTAGTAGAGCAGTGTCATCTGCATATCTTACATTAGAAATTTCTTCTCCATTAATTGTTATTCCTTTGATAAGGTTTTTCCAGGCTTTCTTGAATAGTAGTTCCGAGTATTGGTTAAACAGCATAGGAGACAATACACAATCCTGCATTACTCATTTACCTCTACTAATATTTCTCTTTGATCGTCGATCCTAACCTTGGCACTTGCCTCCAATGTCTTCTTCTTCTTCGCGCGACTAGGATTACTCATGTTTGTCTGCCTCTTATTCTGTTCCAGTTGTTGTTGACTGTACATTGTCCTTCCACCTTTTCGGCGGCCTTCCAACGGGTCTTCTGCTATACGGCTTGTTGTTTTTACAGATTTTCGCTAATCTATTTGGTTCCATTCGGTTTACATGCTCGTTCCAGTTTTTCTTTCTTGTTTTTATCCACCTGTTAATATTTTGAATTTTGTAAGCTCCTTAAGAATGTAAGTTCCTTATTAATCTGACGTCTTTATCGCCTAAATTAATGCTTCTTTTATAATTCTTCAATTTCCTTACATTTTTCTTCTAGTCATTTCTCTTTTGCTTATTTTATTTGTATTCGAATGCGGTCTTATTTTTATTTTTTCTTCTTTCATCCATCATATCTAAAATGTGTGATCTCATCCAATCTTTTCTTGCCCTTGATCGCGTTTTTGTAAAATCTTCCCTTGTAATATTGACCAGAATGTATTTGATCCCATCGTATACCATACATTTAGTTTTCGATTAGAGATACGCGACTGAAGGAAACGATAAAATCGGCAACATTGCTTATGAAAATGACTAAATAAACCCGCGCGACTTTGTTGTGGGAAACGGGGAAGCAGGGTTGCCATGTATTGCCAGATTGTCGTTTATACAAAATATTCATAAACACAAAATTGATCTCAATATATTTCTCAATCTGTCTCACTGTGAAACAGTGGGTCAAAAAGTAATTATATTTTTAAAATTTCCGTTTTCCATAGACACTTTCTAAAAGAAAGAAAAATTATGTAAATAGCAAAAAAATGTAAATGTGTTAGGTGTGCAATTACAGATCTTTGTGAAATCGGTCATGTATACATTTTTTACCTTATTCCTAAAGTCTGTAAAGTATGTAATGTCTTACTGTACAATGGAAAAACATGTTATCTTCAATACGTTCATGTAAACTCTTTTCAGTGTGCTTTGTTTAACTTGTTCAAAAACCTATTTGGTTTTCTCCATCTAGAAATGCATTCACAACGAAAGATATTATTGGTAATATTTTTCTTGTTGATTCCTGTTCAAAATAATTATCTAAATTAGCGAAAATAATATTTGTTCTATAAAATGCAAGGTTTTATCAAAGAGTCCCCCCTTTCCAACATGTAGGTATCATTAACGATGATATGTCATGAGATGAGATGAGATGAGATGTCATAAAAAATAATTACTAACCACCTGATTCTTTTTTCTTGGTTAGTTAATATGTATTCATATAAATTAACACCCTTACTGTCCTACAAAGTGCTTGGCACATTATCCTGGTCCTTCGTTCAAAATTTGTCAATACCACAAGCTCATTTTTTTTTATTAGTAACTGTATGACAAAAGTATCACGTGATATATTAGTGTCTTTTTCAACCAAATAAAACAATATCCTACAAGAAAACAGGTATGTCACCAGTCGACAAGAATTGTTTTTCGGTTTCTTATTTATAACACAACACATAGGTATTTCTTGAAATCTAAATAACTAATATACGTTCAAAAATCTGTATTTTTACATAAACAAAAAACTAATTTTCATCAAATCAATCTCCATTGCATTCGCTACTAGCATCACTCTCATCTTCATCTCTCCCTACTTTATTGATTCATTTTGTTCATTAGTGATATCTGACTCTGTAATAACATGAAAAAACTTAATAAATTCTACTTCAAGTGCCATCTCCGCGACGGAGGTTGGCAATCATCATAGCTATTCGGACTTTAGAGACGGCTGCTCTGAAAAGTTCATTTGATTGTCCGTGATCACTCTCCACGTGTAATATGCCCGAGATATTCCAATTTTTTTTGTTTTCATGGTATTTAAGATTTCTATTTCTTTATTTATCTTTCTCAAAACCTCTTTGTTTGTGACGTGTTCTGTCCACGATATTTTTAGAATTCTTCTGTACACCCATGATTCCAGTTTTTTCATTGGTGCCGCATTCGAGGTCCAAGCTTCCATTCCATAAAAGAAAGTTAAAGTTGATAACAATAAATATTAATAATTAATAAATACCAATAATATTAATACTGTAACTTGTAATTCAGAAGATAATACATCAAAAGATGGTCATTGGGGACCATCAAACCAATAATATTCATATTTGCCTTTAACTATTGTCCATTCATAATTTAATTAATACCAAATTATTGAATTTTTTGTTTTTGCGAAGAATTATATTATTAGTCCAGTAATGTCTTCAGAGATTTGATCTAAAAATGATATGAATAAGTTGAATTTTACCGAGCATGTCAAAAGTTTGCCACTTCAACCCCCTTCCTCTCGAGGGGGGTGGCGAAAACATCGATTTATCAAGAATCTGTACGCAGTAAAAAAATGACTCAGACAGAACTAACGCATGAAGTGACCGGCGATATCAATTTTTTCAATAAAATTTTATGAAATCGACGGTAAAAATTCGATATCTTCTGATCAGAGTGTCCTATCGACAAAAATCAAAATTTTTTTATCTTTGTTTGGGTCCCAAAATTGATATTTTCAGCAAAATTCAACTTGTTCGTATGATTTTTAGAGATTCAGTGGAATTTTCGTCTCTGACGACTCTGGTATTGAGTCAACAGAAGAGGATCCATAGACACGGTGTTCAAGAGAAAATAGTTCAAAGAGAAAAGCAAAAGAAGCTTCTTTGACGCATGACGTTGTAGAAAAGTGTCTTATAGCCGATTTTAATTTTGACGTATTTTTGATCTACAATACTGCAAGCTTAAAGCCAAAAAAGAATGTGTGTGTACTTTGTACGCACGTAAGAAGTTATACTTCTATTATATGATTTCAACGAAATCAATATACTTTAAAAAGTTTATTTACATTTTATTTAAATATTAAACTAATTTTAATACTCACTACTTTCCAAAAAATTTTATTAAAACAATACCAAAAATTAAAAAAATAAAACAAAAATGAAACAAAGAAATGATTTCTGAACAATAATTGCTGACAAAAATTTTAACTAAATACGTATTTTCTGAAAAAAAAAATATAATAAATATACTTACAATCATAAAATGTATAAAAATAATTAAAAAAATAAAAATTTGCATTGGGAATTGAACCTGCGTCTATAAGGTTGTTAGATTTTGAACTCACCGCACGCAGAACTTAGCTAGCGAGACATTTGAATGATGTGGGAACATTAGCAACTAAACGTTTTAAACTTTTTTGACAGCTGCTTATTCTCTTAGTTTAATTAAATAAGTTTGATTCTTGCGGAATTAAAATATTAACATACAACAAAATATAGACTAAAAAAGCAATTTATTAGATATGAAGATTGGTAGAAATTGTATTGGTAATCAAATTATGTAAATCAAAGCATTACCTACTAATTGGCTAGGTACCTACATTTTCCAAATAGGTATGTAGGTCCTAATCTTTTATTACAATACTGAAACATTTAAAATTACGTTGCTTTTGCTTTTAAAAACTATTTAAAAAGTCACTACAATTATAAACTTGCTTTTTGTGTCTGTCCTCACAACAATAAAAACTAATATACTAAATACAATTTGTTTACCCATAACCATTGACGTATTAATAAAATAACCGACATATTGAACAATTGTTGACAGGTAATTACCCAGTCAGAGGACGTATAACGTTTAAGCTGCGCCGGGTACCAAGATTTTGATGATTTCGAGCACATACAAATTTACTCCCAACGCGCCTAAAGAAGTATAACTTCAAAAAATTGGGTGCTAGTTTAAATTTTATTTAGATTTTCTCTTGAACACCGTAACTTACAGCCTGTTTTCTTCGGATAAAGGCTCTCTCTAGCAAAATGTTTAGAATATTTTGTTTTTGCGAAGAATAAATGTTAAGAGCCAGCAGGCTGGGATTCTTATAGCTTGAGCCTGATTTTCTTCGGATAAAGACTCTCTCTACCAAACAGTTCAATTTTTGGTTTTTGCGAAGAATTATTATTCAGAGTCAAAAAGATGGGATCCAAAAATGGGTCCGGAATTAGCCTGATTTTCTTCAGATAAAATACTCTCTCAAAGGAAAATGTAGCTTTTCTTTTGTTTTTGATCTGGAAATGCATCTATAGTAATTTTTTATTAAACAATAAATGTGAAACCAATTAATATCATCGTCAAAGCAAGCTGATGGAAACTTGATAATATATCTTTTACTTATTGCGTAGATATTAGCCCTAAGGTTTCAAGTGTTTGCCTAAACATTAAGAAAAATGTCGTAATTTAATCCAATAAAAATCAAATTTTAATGTACTTAATTTTTGGATTAATATACCTTCGTACATAATATGGATGTATTATTTTTCCATTTTGGTATCATGGTTTTTCTATTGTACATATCTGCTAATAAACTATTTCTCTACTGGTGTTTTCTGGTTTATATTTATTTAATAATTTCCTTTAAATCTCCCAATCTCCTGTTACCTGGGAAAAATAATGTCCTAACCCATTCTCCCACCTAACTACCAAAGTTTCCCTACAATGAAAGAGGAGAAAGATTGGTCGAATTTGTTCAAGAAAAAGAAATGGTAATAACACAAACACGTTATACAAGGTTTCACGAAGAAGATTATCTGCAAGTTGCTTCATGGTAAAATCGTAAGAAACCAAATAGACCATTAGGTATGATAGGAAGCAGATACAGAAATTCTATCAAATTCGAAAAGAAATATCCAGGTGCTGATCTGATTAATGTTGGAAAATTCTCGAGAATGAAAAATCGGAGAATATTCTTGATATGGAGAATTTTCTGAGAATGAAACCCATGACGCGCTTAAGAATATTGTTGAAGAGGGAAAATAGGGTATTAAAAATCATGATCTTATATACAAAATTATGAGACGAAACAACAGTGTTATTTGTATATAAAAAAATACAAAAACAGAAAACACAAAATTTCTTTGATAAAAAAATTAAATTTTCTTAACAGCAATTAATCGATGTGGTATGATAAAAGATGAGGCCTCACATTCAGAATCTATCTATTATTAGCTCATCCTAGTCACCTACATTCTGAATTTCAATGTACTGATGAGAAGTTGTGGGATTTTGTTTTTCACGAGTGGCCAGCTCAGCTTGGTCTACGTCTAACAATTTTAAATGGTGAGCAATGAAAGTTACCTTACGAGCCCGTTCAGCAGTGAGCCGGTTTCTTTTAGAGGAGTGGATACAAATACCATAAGTACTGAAACTTCTTTCAGTCGCTGCACTGGATGAACGCATGCTTAATATATCAACTGCTATTTTAGTTAATTTTGTTCCGAAACATGTACCTTTTCACCATATGATTGAGTAGTTTTTCAATTGATTTTACAACGTATGGTTTTCCAAAAAATCCCTCCTTAGACCGATAAAGTGCTATTATTTGCCATTATTTCAGCCGACTCATCATCATATTTTAAAGTCGCTAAATTATCTACAAACTCAGTTTCCTCAACTTGCTCTTCTCTGCTTAAATGAACACCATTCTAAATATTTGCACGTTAATATTGCATCAAAGCAATAAATATTGACACTGTAAACACCCTTCCTAGAGGTTCATGGGATTGGCAAAAACAATATACATATCTACATATTTTTTAAATTATAATAATTTGACCCGTACCTAGTTTTTATTTTTGTTTCGGTTTTTGAAAATATATAAAATTTTTGCCGAGAATATTCTCGAGAGAATTTTCTGGCCGAGAAATTTTCTAACATCACTAGATCTGATCACAACCCAGTTGTTGCTTTTGATCTCTTCTATGACTTTGTCCGTTATTTATTAAACTAAAAAGTAATGGGCACATTGACGGATCCCCAAATTGATTTCTACTTCTGATGTTCTCAATTCAATTGAGTTCATACTCAACTTTTATTCTGGTTTTGTTCTTTTTGTATTATTTTTTTTAATTACCTTTAACATCTTGTGTTAATTTTTCTCCTTTAGTAATTTTAACACTTCTAATCACAATCAAAAGCTTTAGTCAATTATAGTGTAGGTCTCTATCAGTGTTGTTATCCTCGACCTACTCAGTTTCTCCTCCATATTTTAGGGATTCATTCGGTATTCCATTGAGTCCTGGGGCTTTTCTGTTTTTCAATTTTTGTTATTCTTTATTTCTTCTTTTGATTTCTATATTTGATTCAGTTTCTTCTTCTTCAGGTAAATATAAAAATTAGTATCTCCCTTCAGTTCTATAAATCCAGACCATTGTTCTATTTTATTTAAACTTCTAGGATTTTTTCCTACCTCTTGGTATTTTTCAAATTTTTTTGTGTCCTATATAGGTACCTCATGTTTTATTTTTTTGGTAAAATATGTCCAATAATCTCTCTATATCTCTTAGAATTGATGTAATTTCTTCTATCTCTTTACTGTTGGTAGTTGTTTGGTGTTTTTTGTTACGGTTGTGTGATGGATTCGATATTATTAATTTTGTTTAATTTTTTTAATGGCATAGGCATAGACATTCAGCCAGTCGCAATCAGGTTATAGTCCATCACTAACTCAGGGGAGTAATGTGCAGTGTGTTGAGTAAATGTCTTGTTACTTAGTAAAGTACACTTCATTTGTCTTTACAAAGAGACGCTAATTGTATCCGAACGTCTGCGCAGTCCCTTGCCTTAGGTGATTGTTGGAATTTAAAATAAATTTCAAGGGATTCTATGGCAATAAATTTTTTGTTTAATGAAAAATGTTTCCCTTCCTCTTATCAATATTTATCACAAATGTGTCTCCTTCTAAAAATCCAGAACTTTTAAATTATAGTTAAAAAGTTCCACAGTTAGGAACAGTCTTTCCTTTGCTGAAACACATTACCCCAAATGAATATTTGCAACACAAAAACTAGGAATATCCGGAAAAACCAAATAACGGAATTTTTTGAATGTAAGTATTTTTGTTACTTTTTAGGTAAAAATCTATCGACGATAATTTTATAAACGAAAAATTAAAATTTCTTATTACAGGGCCAAATGAATGAACAATCGGTATAATGTCACTTCGTAAAAACGAAGCAGAAAAGTAGTTTGACACATTTGACAGTTTCCACGTGGGTTAGGTTAGGTTAATACAAAATATGTGTTGATGTTATCCTTTTATATTTAATAATTTCATAATATATAACATGGCAATATCAAGTAGTATAAAAAAGAAAAGGGTATCTAAGAAACTAAAGAGTTCATGGAGAAAACATGTAAATATAAATGAAGTTGAAGAATTTCTAGAAGAGCAAAGATTAGAAGAAAGATTAGGGCCTTCTTTGGAGTTGGTTCCTGATAGTGAACTATTTAAAGTTGATTCCAAGCCTTCAACAGAATTATTATCATCTAGGGAAAGAAGAAAATTAAAAGCCGCTAAGCCTTTAAAATGTTTTTCTGCATTACAGCCTCACACAAATGTTCCAGATCCCATATCCAGAAGAAATCGTGTGAGAACTAAAGAAGAAAGAAAGAGTCGGCTGGTGACGTTAAAAGAACAACGAAATGAAGCTAAAGGGATTGTAAAACGTAAATCACTTCAAGCTGCTGAAAATAGGAAGTTAGACGACTTGAAGAGAAAAAGTAAACCGAAACGTGGAGATGTTTCCTCTGATTTGTGGCAAGATAGTGACAAACAGGCAACTAGTGAAGAGTGGGTTGATAAAAACGCTAAAAAGCATAACTTGAGAGGTGTAGGTGTAGCTGTAAAAAAGACGAGGTCTAGGAAATTAGCTACTAATATTCCAGCAATTGAGCCCCCACATCCTGGTATGTCATACAATCCTAGCTATGCTGACCATCAAGATTTATTACAAAAGGTATGTAGATTTTTTTTATAAAAAGGTAAATATCGATGGCTTAGTGTGAAAACCTCGTATCTCAATTTTTTTTTCGAAAATGACATTTTGGTGGTTTTTGTTTGAAAACCTTGTATCTCACCATTTACAACTGTTAGAAAAAATCCAAATACAGTAGACTATTTTCTACAGCCGAAAAAAGAAACCACATATATCAATTGCTCTCTTGATTTAGCGTGAATACCACATATATAAAACCAAGAATTTGGTACTTAATTTGAAGTGTTTGTTTGAGAGATTCTACTTGGAGAAGTGTGATTTTTGTGAACAACAAAATGTAGTCTGGCATGTAGAAACATTTTATGAACCTTAAATCAAAAGATTTGTATTGTATCGACCTAGTATTCGGAGGTGTGCAATAAGCTATGAAAAATGAAAACCTCGTAAATAATAATAAACACAACCTCATTTGAGATGAAAAACACGTATATCAAGATATACGAGGTTATCATAGTTACTTGGGCAAAGGCTCTATATACTGCAAGGATATTTACGTGTTTTTCATAGTTAATATTTGTATTTCCAATTTAATAGCGATATTTGACACTTTTAGCTCTGGGCCAATATCAGTTATTTGTCTCAATATGCTCGGCTTAAAAATACGTAACGTAATTTTTGTTTTTATGTTATATTATGCTGAAAATCAGTTTTTTGCCTCTCCTGTAAAATTGTCATTTAATGAGATACGAGGTTTTCACACTAAGCCATCGATATACTCTCTAACATGGCGCTACAGCATAAGTCAGGCCCTGGCCTCCCCCAAGTATCTTTTTCTCTGGTTACTCTCATTCAGTTATCCACCCTCAATATGTCTTAGGATGGGTTCGTCTATCCACTTCTGCCTTGGTCTTCCTACTGGCTGACATATCCCACCATAGTTCATAGTTCAGCTAAGCATTCTACTAGGTGTTGTCATTATCCATTGTTATAATCAGTGGCAGCTCGTCAGAGGAGGCAAGGGAGGCTCAGCCTCCCCATAATTTTTTTACACTACACTGTTTTGTTTATCATGAATCGCAAAAACAACAAGTACAACTCTCACTATTATACAACGTGTAAATTCCATATAATCACTAATTATCCATACGTACGGAGCATTAGCATTAGAATGCATGATCGCGTCTCAGTTTTATTACATATTATTGTAGGCAGGACCCTGGGTTATCCCGAGATGCATGAACGGAGCACGGAGCCGAGAAGCCCAACAGTCTCCGTTGCTAATGCTCCGTGCAGCGCAGCAGGCGTTTAAGGAGACCCGGTCTCCTAACAGTGGCATCTACGGTGCTATCACATGCTGCCCGGAGATATACCAAGGGAGGCAGAATAGCTTCTCGGCTCCGTTGCGTGGTTGCGTGCGTCTCGGGACAACGAATTTTAGGGTCCTGACTAAAAATAATGTAAAATCTAAAAGTGCGAATTTTGTTATGAAATGTGGTATGTGGGGTTATAATAATATTTAGAACAACTTGCTCAAATAACTTTTTCTGATATCTCTAACTCAAAGCAAAATATCGGTAATTTATGGTGTTTTTGAATTCGCAGTAGGCCGCGTTTAGAATTAAAAAAATTCAGTTGAGTATCTTAAAAAATTTGAAGCTTCATTATGTATGGACTGCAAAACTTCAAATCTGTATTTATTTTGATATGCGAGGTATCTATTTACAAATAGATGGAATTGTTAACAAATAAACGACACAAACTTTGGTATTAAACTTTTACAATTAGACTAACTATTTTTAAAATGATATGATATCATGAAATTATGAATTAGGATGATATTATGAAATGTAAATAAAAAATGGTCAAAAAATGGGGCCTTAAATTACATTTTTTGGCACAATTTTTTGTTAGTGCAAATTTGTCTAGATATTTTACAGTTAGGTATAGCCTCCCCTATTGTAAAAATCACGAGCCGCCACTGGTTATAATGTGACCTACCCAGTCTAATCTTTGTATTTTTGCATAATTTGTTATACAGGGTTCTTTGTAATAACAGTATAACTTGTGGTTGAACCTTATTCTGTATATACCCAGGGTTGGCAGGTTTAAACCAACATGCTTAAAACCTTGGTTTTGTCTTAAAAAAACCAGTTAGTTTAAATCTGGTTTATTTATTTTTATTTTTTTTACTGTGCCTCCAAACTGGTGTTTTTATTTGAAGTTTTTACTACAGCTGCCGTAAATGAAGAAAATTAAGATAAATAATTTCAATTTTTTTACTTTTGAACTTATATTTTGAATATTATAACGTTTGATGATGTTTTTTTTGTTATATCAATTTTTTATGTGTGTAAATAAAAATAAAAGTTGTCTTAATCATTGTTTCCATTGTTTATTAGTTAATTTTATAAAATAATTTATTCATTTTTAAAGTTTTTAGACTTATTATACTTTGTATCAAAAAAACCTGGTTTAAACCAAATAAAAGGAGCATTTAAGTATTACGTAACGCGGTTTTTGAAGATTTTTGACCCCCCCACCCCCTTCCTTACGCACCTTAATGGGGCATTCACGTATTACGTAACGCAATTTTTGAAGATTTTTAACCCCCTCCGCAACCTGTGTTACGTAATACTTGAACGACCCCAAACCTGGTTTAAACCAAAAAACCTGGTTTTTCTGGTTTTTTCGAAAAAACCTTGGTTTTTACCATCCCTGTATATACCATTGTCAAAAATGTGTCTAAATATCCTCCTTAATATCTCTCTTTCCAATGTATTAATAAGGTTTAGTAGGTAAACTAAGGTAGTAGTAATATTGGATTTTAATAACATTGATTTTAATGCCTTGAATGATTGATTACCTTTCTTGTATTAACTGGGATCAAATTCTTGAAAATCAAAGTCTAGATAAAATGTTAAATAGATTCTATGAAGTCATGTACTGTGCTTTTGAAATCTTTGTACCAAAAAAATTATGTCAACAAAAAGTTTCCAAAATGGTTCTCGCCAGTACTAAAGAAACTAGTAATTGAAAAAAAGTTATCACATTTAAATTTTTTTTTTTTTTATTTTCAACGGGACACTGCCCAATAAGATTACAAGTTTATAAGTCCAATATACATAATACATGTGTCAATAATAATAAAACTACAATAAAATAGTAATAATAAAACAATAATACAATAAAATATAAATATCCAACAACTACTCAAACAAACAAACGTCTGAGGCCAGAGATGAATTCAGACTTCGGTGCAAAGAAATCTAGATCAGGTTGAGTGTTTGCCCATCTTAGTGCTCGAGATAAAAAGTTGTTATATGCATAGTTGGTTCTATGGATAGGAACATAGAATGTTTGATTTAATCGAGTTCTGCGGAGAGGTACATGGAGACCAACCTGCTCAAGTAGCTGAGGACATAAAACTGTTGAATTAATTATGCCATAGAGCATCCTTGCATCCTTAATTACTCGTTGGTCACGCAATGAGAGAATACCCAATTGGGTTTCAATTTGATAATAATTTAACTGATTTAACTCAAAAGGTATACCCAGTTTATATGCTATGTACCTTAAGAACTTGTGTTGGACTGTCTCGATTTTTGTTATGTAAATATTGTAAGATGGAGACCAAACACAAGAACAATACTCTAGATGAGGTCTAACTAAAGAACAATATAGTAATTTAATTGCATCAATATTCTGAAAGTCTCTAGTGCATCTTTTTATAAAACCAAGCATTTGTAAAGATTTGGAAATTTTTGATGTATAATGTGATTCAAATAAAAGTTTACAGTCTAAATTAATTCCCAAATCACGAATTTCGGTAACCCAGTCAACAGGAATATTCTGTATGTTATAATTATATTCTATTGGGTCTCTCGATCGTCCAAAAGAAATAGCATGACACTTAGATTCATTCAGGGCCATGGCATTCAACATACACCACTCACTCAACCGATCAAGATCATGTTGAAGATTAATACAGTCTTCTGTATTGTTGATAATTGTATAGAACTTTAGATCATCTGCAAAAAGCAGAGGTGAACTGTGTCGGAAGCAGTGGTGTATATCATTGATGAATATCGATACACTTTTGGCAAAGTAACGTAAGTGACATTTTTTAAAATCATGTTTTTCCATTAAACTAACGCTATTATTGTTCAGGAGGCACTGCCAAAATGTAGTAAGCCTATACAAATATTATGTTTAAAGTAATTCTAGGCTTACTACACTTTGGCAGTACCTTCTAAACAATAATAGTGTTAGTTTAATGGAAAAACATGATTTTCGCCAAAAATGTCACTTACGTTACTTTGCCAAAAATGTATCGATATGTTAAATAACAGGGGCCCCAAATGTGAACCCTGAGGTACTCCTGAATGAACCTTAATCTCACTGGAAACAAAATCCCTGATACGCACCATCTGAACTCGGTCAATCAAGTATGTTCTCAGCCACTCAAGAAGTGGACCATTAACACCCATTTGTTTAAGTTTAAATATTAAAATATTATGGTTGACCCGATCAAAGGCCTTGGAGAAATTGGTGTATAGTGCATGTACCCTACAACCCCTCTCCAATGCCTTCCTCAGGAAGTCCACAAATACTAGTGTGTTACATTCGGTGGATCTGTTATTCCGAAATCCAAATTGTTGGTCCACTAGTTGTTTTTCAAGTGAAGCTTTAAGATAGTCACATACAAAACATTCAAATATCTTTGGTATTACACTAATTATACTAATGGGCCTGTAATTATTCACCAATGAATTATCTCCCGCTTTATAAATGGGTGTTAAAAAACTATTTTTCCAACATTCTGGAAATTCACCCGTATTTAAGGATAGATTAAAGATGTGAAAAAGAGGTCTGCATAATATAAAACAACAGTTCTTGAGAAAGCTAGGAGGCAATCCATCAGGACCAGGACCCTTATTTGCATCCAGTTCTGATAATTTTAGATAAATATCAGATATAGTTATGTTGAAACCAGTCAGATTAGTAAGACCAAATGTAGGTGAGTCACTGGGTATGACACATATTTGAGTGGAATATACTGTAGAAAAATATTCTGCAAAAAGATTTACAATATCTGTCCATGACCGGATTCAACACCACCATACCTCAACACAGCGGGCATAGAGGGCTTTCCTCTCCGTGAATTCACAAACGACCAAAATCCCTTCAAATTATTTCTTATTGATAATTCTGTTAAGTAAATATGATTTCTGTAGCTTTCAGCTTTTAACAATTTACAATTAGCCCTCAGCTGTGAAAAAGTCTGATAATCCAGAACTGATTTAGATAAAAGATATTTTTTGTGAGCTTTCTTTTTCTCAACTATCCGGTTCTTTAACTCTAAAGAGAACCAAGGAGGGAATCTACGTTTTGAATACCTTTTTAGGGGGATGAATAATTCTATAGCTAAGTAAACTATATCATAGAAAATATTTACAATTTGATTCAGTGTTTTTCCTAAAAATAAATTATCCCAACAGAACTGTGACAAAAAATCAGTTATTTTCACATAGTCAGCCGACTTGAAGTCCCTATAAAAACCGTCACTAACCAAACCACCATCATTGGGGCGCCTTTTGGTCATCTTTATCTCAAATTCCAGGGGTGGGTGATGCATACCCTCCCTCAAAAGAGCTTCATTAGCTCTGGACACAGTTACATCAGCATCATCGACCAACACCAAGTCCAGAATATTACCAGTTGCATTCACAATAGTATTGGACTGAAACAAATTGTGGTATGCACACATACCAGTCACAACCTGCAGGGCTTCAACTTCAGAAGCTGTGGCACCTGGCAGAGGAATTGTTGAAGAGCACATATCATTTGAAAACCATTCGCAGTTTGGTAAATTGAAGTCAGCAGCCAGATAATAGTGTGCAGATGGATAATCTTCGGCTATTTTTTCCAGGGTTTCACAAAATATGGAATATTTGTCCAATGTAGACTTAGGTGGAAAATATGCTGTTCCTATAATAAACTGATTTGCACCTTCGGTCACCAAGACAAAAAGCTGTTCGATTGTCCCGTTAACTTTTAAAGATCTACTGCTTAAGCCCTTATGAACTGCAATAAGGACTCCACCACCTCTTGAGAATGACCTTGTTTCACTGGAGCGATCAGTTCTATATATGTTGAGGTCAAACAACTGCAGCTCTTCATCGGCATAGTTACATGTCAACCAGGTCTCGTTGAATATGATGATACTGTAGTGAGAATAGGAAACATTCATAAACAAATGGTCAAGCTTAGTTCTGAGACCTCCTACATTTTGGAAATAAACCCACAGTCCAGAGGAAGACTGTGTTAGTTTTTTGACATTATTCTAGGAGTGCCATTTAAGTACTTGATAAATAAGTTTTGTTCGCCCTTTCTCTCTCTTTTCTTAAGTTCACTCTTGACAGTGTTTAATGCTGTTCTCTGGTGTGGGGTGAGATCTGAATCGATAAAAATCTTTAGTGACCTATCAATATTTCTTCTGTTTCTGAGTATTGCCAGATAGTCTTTATGATTACGAAGGACAATTCTGTATGAACGGTATCCATTTTTGTTCTTTTTCCAATTCGTACGGCCTCAGCAATATCAATGGCTGAGTTCATTAATCCAGACAAGAGGTATGTGGCTTTGTTTAAATCGTCATCCTCACCATACTCAGGCATATTAAAAATCATAATGTTGTTGGATCTTTTCTGTCTCTCGATCATTTCACTTAACACTGATTGGTCTGTTGTGATTTGTTCAGTAGGTTCAGTTGTTTTAGTAACTCTTATATCTTTCAAACTGGATATTTCAGATCGAATTTCAGATTTAAGTTCATTAAAGCTTACCTGAAAAGAGCCATTCAAAGAGTCCAACTCACTTCTAAAAGACTTTATTTGTTCAATCATGTCCATGGCCTGATTATTAATAAGTTGTTCCACCTTTTGTTCAAGAGAACTTATTTGTTTCTTCATCATAGGAATCATTTTGATTCCATCCTCACAGGATTCGCAAAAAAGTTTAAGGACTCTTCTACCCTTCAACTTCAACACCCTGATTTCTGATGCTGTCAGATTGGCACATTGATGATGAATATTTTGATCGCAACCATCACAAACCCAACATTCACCACCACTGACATCCAACAAACATTTTGTGCATGACATATTTAAAAGTTTAGATCAAGCACTGGCCTATCTTCAAAATATATTATTTGTAGAAGTACTGATAACTTTTTATGAAGAGTACTTAAGTTTTTGTTGAACTCAATTAGGAGAATATGTGCTTATAATTGCAAATAAATGCAATTTCTGAAACATTCACTAATAAAAATGAAAGATAACTTACAGATTAATAGGGTCTGAACTTTTACGGATTTTTTGATACAAAACAACACATTAAATACTAATAAATATCACTTAAATTGTACATCATTAACAGAGCAGGAAAATATGTGTTTTTGCCAGTAATTATTGAAACTAATATGAATTTAAAGTTAGTTCCTCTATAAATGACTATAATGCATTCTCGAGCCATAGAAGTAAATGTAAAGCTCTAACAAAAACTTATAATAATTTTATAGAAAAAACTGAGAATTCCATTCATAGTAACATTAAAGCGTTTTGGTCATTCATAAATTCTAAACGAATGAGGACGGGTTTACCAAATGAAATGACTTTGAACAATACCATTTATACAACTCCAAGTGATATTGCAAATGCTTTTGCATTATATTTCTCATCAGTTTATTCTGAGAAAGCAATCAGTAAACATATTTTACCTTTCACCACCAATATAACGATTAATTCCTGTAATATTACAATATCTCAAGTATATGAAAGAATAATGACGTTAGATGTGAACAGAGGCCCTGGTCCTGACAAAATACCTCCTATAGTTTTAAAGAAATGCAGTTTTATTTTGGCAAGACCATTGTGGAAAATTTTTAATTCTTCTTTGTATACTGGTTACTTTCCTGATCCTTGGAAATTAAGTTTTTTAACGCCAATGCATAAAGCTGGTAGTAGATCGGACATTACAAATTACAGACCAATTTCTATATTAAGTACTACAGTCAAACCCACTTATTGGAATAGCCTTTGTGCCTAGTAAAAGTATTCTTATAACCGGGATATTCTAATAACCGGTGTGCCAAAAAGTGCCATAAAATTAGTTTTTATGAAGGTAGAATGTACATCCCGTTTGAATATAAACTTGAATACACACCACTAGATTGTGTTAATACAATAAGAGATCTTGGAATACTGTTTGACAAATCGCTAAAATTCGCAGATCATATCGATTCTATTATTTCAAAGGGATTACATATGCCTGGCTTCATGAAACGAAACTGCTATGATTTTAAAAGTCCCAATATCCTAAAATTGTTATACTGTTCTCTTGTTAGACCTTACTTGGAATACTGTTGTAGTATTTGGTCTCCTTATAATGTTTACCCAGAAAAAATTGAAAAAGTTCAAAATAAATTCCTTAGGTTTTTGGGATTTAAAATTAGAGCTATTAATGGGAGTAACAGGTTTTACAGTTATGAAGAAATTAGAGCATATATAAATATCAATACCCTGGAAGAAAGTCGTTATCACCATGATTTGAAAATTCTGTATAGTTTGTTAAATGGTACAGCAAATAGTCATTATTTATTGTCTAAGGTTGGTTTTAAAGTTCCTTCATACAGTACTCGAAATGCAGTTTAAACCACTTTTCATGTACCATTTCATCGATGTAATTATGGCCTCAATGAACCTGTAACTAGAATGTTACGTCTAGCAAATCAAAATACTGAAAGGCTTAATTTTAGTTCCACAACTAACCGATTTATATGTGACTTGCAACAAATTAATATTGCCTCTTAATTGTTTTACCAGTCTGTTTCTAATTTGTTCTGTACAATGAAATATATCATTTTCGTAGTAAAAAATGTAATTGCATCATAATTGAATAGTGCACGATTTTGCCAGCAGGGTTGGCAAAAACCAAGGTTTTTTCTAAAAAACCATAAAACAAAGTTTTTTGGTTTAAACAAGGTTTATTTGGAAATACATACCTTCAATACCTTCGTAATAAACAAAAACATCAATATGGGAGTTTGAATGTAAGTTTAAATTCAGTTTAAAGTCTCCTGTTAAATGCCATCGATATAGTTATAGTTTTTATTTTAAATTTTATTTTACCAGTAGTATATTAATAACGTTTCCTTGCATTTTGCAGGTAGCAGAAAAAGAACAAAAACTTATAAAGGAAGAGAACCATTTACGCAGAGTTACCAGTGGAATGTTCAGCAAAGTAACAGAGTCTAAACGTGACGAAGATTGGTTAATATCCATGTCAGAAGGTCTACCAAGTAAGAGTAACATTGTATCTGACAATGAAGAAGGAAGTGATACAGAATTTAAATCAATAAATCCACCTGTAAAGAATGTCAAAAAGACATTAAAACAAAAACGAAAACATAAAGAACATTTAGAATTGGAAAAGGCAAGGAAAGCAGTCAAGTTGGAGAAGAAAAAGGTTACAGACATTCACAACTTACGAAAGGTTGTTAAGCACATTGATTCAGTAAAAGAAAAGCAGAACAAATTGAGGGAAATCAGAAAAAAGAATAGGACTCTTAATAAGAAGCCCACAGTTTTGAATGCCAACAAGTTTGAAGAACCTGATTTGGAGTTTAACATGGGTCAGGACATAGCAGGCAACTTAAAAGATTTAAAAACAGAAGGTAACATACTTGTAGATAGATTTAAGAGTATGCAAAAGCGAAATATATTGGCGCCTACGAAGAGACAAAGCCATAAGAAGGCTAAAGTTAAGAAGTACACCAAGCCTGGGCATAAGGATACTGATTGGAAGAAGAGTGTGGCACGTTCTTTAAGTTAAAAATCATTAGTTCCCTAAATCTAATAAAATATGTTAAACTTTCTCATTCTGCTTTTTTATTATTTTTTCTCATTATTTACCCATTAGAAAAAAAATAATAATAAGTAGTTATCAATAACATACAAAAACTCAAAAAATAATTGTTGTCAACCAAAGACTATTAATGTATTTAATTTCATAATAATATAAAAATCTTAACTTATGTACATTCTATAAATCAGATTCATTATCCCGTTTCTCGTAATGCTTTTCGTTCAAAATATCTTTTAACTGCCTCATCAAACTTTTCACCTACTGTTCTTTTCTTCCATATATCAATTTTTGGTTTGGGTGGAACTTTAACCTCATTCTCATCTTTATTATCTACTGTTTTAATTTCTTCAAGCTTCTTTTCTTCTTTAGTTTCTGTTTTATTATCACTGTTTTTGTCTGGTTCGGTTTGACTCACTGTTTGACTAACTTCATTAACCTTTTCTGATTTTACTTTAGATTCTTTTTCCTCTTCGCTGTCAGAAGAATTAATGCTAAAATCAGAATCTGCATCTATATTTGAGGGTAAGTGTTCTTTTTTGATTTCAGGTTCTTCAGTTTCACTGCTTTCATCTGAATCTTTCCTCACTCTGTATTTTCTTTTTTTTGACTTATGTTTAAGCATATCGTCACTGTTTTCATTTTCGTTAGCTGTATCCTTTATTTCACTTGTTGATGCCTTATTAGTATCATCATCTGACGTCTCTTTTTTAATAACGGTTGTCGGTTCTTCCTTCTCCTCGAAGTTTACCTTTTGATCATATAGATGCCTATAAAAACCATCCAAATTGCCTTGCTTTTTTACATCTCCAATGCTTTCTAAGTATTCCTCTCTTTTTTCTTGCTCCTCTAGTTCTCTCATTTCTTCCAATTTCTTCTTATAGGATGGTGTTATAAAAGATTCTTTGTCTTTAAATGTATCACCTGAAAAATATAATCAAATGTTAGTCAATCAACTAGATTTACAATACATTATTAATGAGAGATATAGTCATAAATGAGGATGAATTGACTGACCGAAAAAGGTGGGGATTGAAATGCAGCATGTAGCAGAGGCTGTAGGACACCCTTAGATATATATACTAAATTTACTATATAGTTGGGACAATTCGCGGTGTGCAAGTACTTGGAAGGGAATTGAGAAACGATTGTGCCCGAATAACGGAGAAATATTGCAACTTTCTTAAATAATTCATATTGTCAATTGAAATTGTCAAATTGACGTACATTTCATATCTACTGTCATTGAATAAAAAAAATTATATGTTGCTCCACAATATTGATATGATATGCAATTATTATATAAAGGTAAATTTAATTAATTGCATTTTGCTTGCAGTACTGCATTTTAATAACTAATTTTATTTACTACATACAATTGTTTATGTTTTAATAACATAACCTGAATCTTATTTTTTCTTATTATTTTTTTGGACTATGGCCTTGACAATTATCCAGTAATCATGGCTAATATAATTGGCCAATATAATTAAAAGTGCGAATAAAGTTGCAGAGCTTAGAAATAGGTGTCGCTTTGCCGAACTTGCACTGTCCCAATAGTAAGTGAACAGTGAACAGAGTTCCAGTGTTATGGATATTTTAGTTTCTTTACTAGTGTTTTTTTTATTTATTTTTTTTGCACAGGCTTTTGCCATTCAGCCAGTCACAACTTTTTAAGTTTTTCCTAAAGCAAGTAATTATCACAATACCTATTTGATTATCAGTAAGGAATAAACATGGTTACTCACTTCTCGTCTAGGGACCCATCAAGACATTAAATTAATACACAAACTAGACTGGGTCACGGAAAGAAGGTTTTTACTAGTTTACATATAAAACCTGTCCAAACCATAACCAACATTTACATATTAAAATTTAAGAGTATAAAAAAGTAGAAGAAAATTTTGAAAAACTTAATCAAAAGATTAATAGACATACCTTCTTCTTCCCTTTCCTTTTGAACTTGCCTCTCAATCCTTCTATCATTTTCTCTTTTCCTCTTTTCTGCTGCAACTAATAGTCTACTAATATATTTCGGTTTTTTGTCAATATCTTTTTTAGCTAATTTTGAGTCATTACGTTTCTTTTCAATGTCATCATACACTTCATCATATTGGTATACAGTGGGATCATCTTCAAGTGCTTTCTTTTGACTAATCTCATCCTGCTTCTTTAATCCTTTGGTGAGACCTACAAATTTAATAAAGTACATTTCTATATGGATGAAATTGTGATCTAGATTACTTTAAATTTAAGAAAACTAAAAGAGGAATACAGAAACATGGGCCTGGAAATTAATATTAGGAAAATGGAATACCTAGCAATATCGGAAGAAAACATCAAAATTTGGAAATAGAAGAACATGTAGAAATAATAGGAACGAATAATTTTAAATATTTGGGTTTTATAGTGTTGAAAAACAGAACAAAAGAAGAAGAGATAAAAGATAAATTGGGACAATCAAGATCTTGTATAAGACAATTCCATAGTGTAATCTGGAAAAAACGTCAAAGAAAAAAACAGAAAAAATGATATACCTACCAAACAATGGTACTAAGACAAGTATCATCAGGGCCCCCGCTACCATATGTGCAAAGTGTGCAATGCACACGGGCGCCAAAACCTGAGGTCAAAAATTGCAAAAAAAAAACAAACAAAAAAAAACAAAAATTAATTTTAAAATAAAAGTTGAGAAATTAAATAGGATAAATTATAAACACACATGAAATTTTATTAGTATATCATCCAGTTACTGCCGATTCGCACTTGCGAGAACATGTCAGAAGTCAGGCTTTTTTATTTATTTTGTCATGCTTTTATTTTAGTTTGTTTGTTTCATTTTGATATTTTAGTCTACAAATAATAGTCCATTTACTCACGGTTCTTGCTGTGGATTTTAAAGAACTGCTTTTATTGACATGAAATTTGTCATACCTACATAGAGCAAACAAGAAAAGAAGTGATATTGTGCCGATGTGTGCTTTTGCCCTGTGGGTAAAAGGGGTATTCTCAGGGGAATACGCCCGAGAATACCTGGGGGTATTCTCGGGGGTAAAAAACATACGTTCAAAATAAGTCCGGAATTGGATAAAATGACTAATTCTAAGTATCTTTTGTTGTATAGAGTTTTTCACTATGTCAATGCTTTGCGAGTGAATATGTTCATTTTTCGACAAAAAGAACCCGTTTTTAGACGGTTTTTCGCAATTAACTCAAAATTAATTATTTTATCGAAAAAATACTCTTAGCAAAAATATAGCTTACAAAAAAGTGAAAAAAAAATTTATATATTATGAAGTCTGCAAACCCAATAGACGCAGAGTTGTAGCTAATGAAAAGTAGGTTCTCATTCGTCAAATTCCAAATTGAATATTTCAACGTGAAATAGCCAAAAAGCCAAAAAATTAAGTACTTTTCTTGGACAACTCATTACAACTTCTTTAAAGTATTAAAAAAAGCTTTATTTTTGATTTTTTAAAAAAGTTTCAAGCAACAAGAACAAGCAGCAAGCAACCTTCTTTACTAAAAAAAATCGTAAAATCACCCCTTAATTAACATTCCAAATGAAATTAATTGTTACCGCTTTACCATTTACTTTATATACTATGTATTGTTTATATAATCTATAAGTTTCATCGAAGTGCTCATTTTTGAAAAAAATTGGTTTTAAAATAAATTTTTTTAATCTTGAAAAATTCCTTTTTTCCAAATAACTTTAAATCTATTAGTGATACGAAAAATCTCAAGCAGTCAAAAAATGTAGGTTTTACTTTTCTGAATATTATGGATTTTTTGTTTTCCTGTAACACAAAAATTGGTTAAAATATGGCTGTTCAAAATTTGCATATACTCGTGATTAGTGACCCGCCATTTAAACTTTTTAAAAGCTTTAACTGCTTTTTAAAAAATAAGCAATTTAAACCGATGTAACTTCAGATCATATAAACAATATGATCTTGTGTAAAGTAACTTGTGGTGAAGCGGTAACGAATAATTTTATTTGGGCTGCTAAGTAGGGGATGATTTTCACCATTTTTTTACCAAAAAAAAAACGAGACCAACATTATTATGAGCGTAACTTACTTACTTTTGATGTTAAAAATACTTAAAAGAAACAAAAATATAGCTTCTTTAAAACACTTTAAAAAAGTGATAATGAGATTTCCCTGATAAGTGCTTGATTTTTTGGTTATTTCACATTGAAATATTCAATTTGGAATTTGACAAATAATAACTTAAGTTTCATTAGCTACAGCCTACAACTCTGCTTCTACTGGGTTTGCAGACTTCATTATATAGGAAGTTACACCGTTTTTTTTTCACTTTTTTATAAGCTATATTTTTTTCAATCAAACACTTACTATTTGAGTTATTTGCGAAAATCCGTCTAAAAACGTGTTTTTTTTTAAATGAACATATTTACTCGCAAAAGTAAAGAAAAGTATTAAAAAGTATTGACTTAGTGAAAAATCTTTATAGAACGAAAGTTAGTTGTTTAAAATTAGTCATTTTATCCAATTCCTGGCTTTTTGAACGTATGATTTTTCACCCTCGAGAAGGGGTGAAACTCACATTAAGGGCAAAAGCACACATCGGCACAAAGGAGCATTATGGCGACGGAAATGGAATACTGGAGAAGATGTTGTGGTCTGACCAGAAGAGACAGAATTTCAAATGAAGAGATAAGGTGTAGAATGAAAGTGGAAAAAGATGCCCTGCAGTAGGTATATAGAACAGAGAAGACTAAAATGGTACGACCACGTATGGAGAGCAGAAAGTACATAGATGATAAACAAGATTGCAGAATGGAGCCCAAGAGGAACAAAGAGAGGACGACAGAGAAGATCAGACAAGATCATGGAAAAATGAACTTGATGAAGCCATGTCAAGAAAAGGATTGATAAGAATAATAATTTTTAAATATACAAACAAACTTACCTGTGGGACGTTTTGTTTCTAATTCCTCTTCGGAATCTTCACCGAAAATGGAAGGTTTATTAGAAGATAGTTGTCCGATTTGATGCCCTTGATTCTTTTTTGGATAGCTTAGACCATATCTGCAACACAAAAATAAATGTAAATAAGATTCTTAATATGTAACAAAACTAACTTACTGTTTGGCCATTTTAATAAAAAATATTTATTTGGGAAAAAATAAACAATATAGTTTTTGGGTTAGATATTTCTTCTTTTAAGTTCTTTAATAATGATTGACTAGGACTACTGAATTATTGAACTAATGGAATTACTGTTTTAACGCAAGAAAGAGGCCACTACAAAATTAATAAGAAAAGAAGAGTCGAAGGCTCACACTGCCATCTAGGAAGCGTTAATTAAATTATTAGATGTCAATCCTATTATGTAGTTAACTGCACAAGGGAAAATATTTTTTCCACCTACCTCTACCGAAAGTATACTTTTCCGGACCTGATTGTAGGGAGCAAAGTTGTACTTTTCCTCCCTAGGGAGGAAAATATTTTTCCTCCCTAGGGAGGAAAAGTAAAAGTGACGTCATAATATTTCATTCATGAAATATAACTTATTGACGCCCTGTATAATATCTATTTTCTATTACGGAGTATCTATACATTTTAACGTTTATTTATAAAACATCCTGTATTTTGCAGAATGGTAAAAAACAGTAAATTGTTATTTTTATTTAACAATGTTTACATTAATAATTTGACTTATATTTGACAGCTGACAGTTATATTGTACCTACTTGTTGTTTTAGTTCTAATACATTTTGTTGGTTAGTTACATAAATAAATTAAGTAAAAATGACAAAATGACTTGTTATTTGAGGAAGGTGGAAAAACCATATGTATAACATGGGAGTAAAGTGCCTTTTCCTCCCTTGAATGATTACTGCCCTCCGCTACGCGTCGGGCAGTAAACTTCATTCTCGGGAGGAAAAGTTACACTTTCCTCCCTTGTTATACAAATAGCTATAAATTTATACGAAACTAATGCCAGATGGCACAACGGACTAAAATAGACAAAAAAACGGAGTGTAAAAAATATTTTTTTTATATAATTATATTTTTTTATCTTGAATTATATGGTCATAACTGAAATTAATTAAAAAAGTGAACTACAAATCATAATTTAAAATTAAAACTAAAACTTAATTAACGAAACAATCGTTAATAAAAGTAGGTTCTTCTTTTTCTTTCTCAGATTTTTCATTTTTAGGGGTCGGTTTTTTCTCCTCGGTCTTCCTCTACCTCTCTTTCCCTCAATTTCGAACAGCTCTATCCTCCGTTCCACATAGTTCTTATTTCTACTGCTGACGGGTCCAAACCGTTGCTGCCTTTGTTCTTCAACCATGCTGTCTTTGTATCGATCTGTATATACTATTTTATTTATCTATGTCTTCAAGTCACCCTGGCTGTTTCCTATTATCATGCCGTCCCTGATCTGGTTCCTTTTGGCAGAGAACAAGGACCACAAGGAACAAGTGGTCCTTGTTCTCTGCTTTTGGTCTTATCCAACATCCACCGTAAATTTTTATTTCAGTTTTAGATACCTCCATCTTTTCCTGAACCTTTATGTAGGAGCCAAGATATTTGAATTCTCCTACTCGTCCTAATTTTTCTCCAAGAAATTCTATATCCCCTACCATTCCTATTCCTCCTGACCACATATCTAAACTGAAGGGTTTCCGGGAGGTATGGAATATACCGCCATTTAAGCTCAAAGTACATCCCAATAGGGGGGGGGGGGAGATTATAACCAAACCCCTTAGTTACGCCACTGCCTCCTGTTCTTCTACCATCGATGTCTCTTATTTCTTCGCTCTACAGTTCTCTTCCAAATTTTTTATTAAGTGCGACATTAACTTTATCTTTCTATAGTTCTTAGAGTCCTGACCTTTCCCCTTTATCTTTATACAATGAAGCAACCACAATCTCTCCCCATGAATTGGACATCCATTCTTTCTCATTATATTCTAAGGGAGAGTTGGATAAAACGGGATAGTCGGATAAAACGGGATACCTAGCCTAGAGACCCAACTAGTGGTGCTATCAATCAAACAACGACGGAAACTTGTTATCAGTCGTCATTTTAACATCCTCAGTTCGTTTTACCTCGATGCCACTATTTGATGAAAAGTTGTTGTGTTTATAATTGTTTGACTCTATTTTTTTGATACTTCGTACTTTTAAGTGCGTTGTTTTCTACATTATACTGCCTACATATCTAAAAATATAATTCCGGTGACTATTACATTTAATTAAGCAGCCATTAACGAATATTCTCATGTGTAGTCTACCTAATTTTACTTTCACATTTAGGTAGCAGACACTTTTGTTTTGAAAAATGTCTGATAGTTGGACAAAACGGGACAGTTATAAGTTGGATAAAATGGGATACAGTTTCTTATGTCCCGTTTTATCTACCTATTTATTTGTTGGCCTATTCATTTTTTAAATAGAGATATGAAGCGTTTTATCATACCGCAGACCAGAACAACATATTTTTATGTGACTTTTGTTCTGATATACTTACCTAGTCCTAAATAAAAGGTCTTATTTCCCATTTTGCCATAAAACATAAAAAGCGCCTATTTTTAAGTTTCTGACTACTGAAGATATTATTTTTTCAAGAGTAAACTTTACTATACAGTTTAATGTCTACTTAATTTAGACATAAATTAAGTTTTAGATAATTTTATACAAAAAATTAAATATTATAAACCTATCCCGTTTTATCCAACCGTGGTTGGATAAAACGGGATGTGTAGGACTTTAATAAATATTTTTTTTACTATTTTCCAGTTATTAAAAATAGCTAAAGATATGTGTTTTGTGTGCTGCAATAAATGTTATACCTATAAAAAATAATATTATGATAATTTCTTTAACATATTCTCCGTAGTAAAAGTTAACAAGAATGGTATCCCGTTTTGTTCAACTCTCCCCTACTCACATTTGCCACAAAATATCAACCTCTTTCTCTGCTAGAGCCTGCTAAACCTTCACAGGTAGGTATTCCATTATGTCCTACTACCTACCATTTTTCATCCTATTTAATGCCTCGACAATCTCGTGTCTCGCTATTCCCGGTATTACATTCTCATTTGGGATTCCACATCCTCTGCCTCCCCTTTGGTGTTCTTAGTTTAGCAACCTTCTAAAGTATTCATATCATATTCTGTCATACCTTTTTCTAGTCACATTCTTTTCTCTAACCTTTTGTTGCACTTCATTATTCCACTACCAAGTTTCCTTGTTCCTAGGAGACCATATACCAAGTGTTTTTCCTAGCACGTCCCCTCCTAGCATATCCTTTAACTTCCACTACTTTACTTTCTGGTGTCCTACCTGCTTTCCTGTCCGTCTCATCTTCATCTCTATATCCACTATGACGTGTTGACTATAGCTACACCCTCACCCTTGGTTACTTTACACTTGGTAATCTCAATCTCTTTTAGCTGACTTCTGACATCTGGGTAACATACTGGGCATCAGTCCTCATAAACAATGTAATAACCGCAGAAAAATCTAATGCCACTGCAATGTCTTCTTCTTTTTCTTCTTGTAGTGCCTATCTGTTTTGAATGTTGGCGACCATCATGGCAATCTGTACTTTGCACACTGCTGTTCTAGAAAGATTTGTGGTTGTTGTGTTGAACCACGTACGTAGATTTTTCAGCCGGGAAATCTTTCGCCTTCCTGGTTCCCGTTTTCCGTATACTTTTCCCTTAAAACTAGTAGCAACAATCCACATCCCTTGCTGTTCCTCATGATGTTTTCGATTTTGGCTGTTTTTCTTGTGATTAACAGCTCTTTTTCTTTTTGCATTCACAGCAATACATCCTGATTAGTAATGTGGTCGGTATAAGATATCTTCAGGATTCGACGATAAAGCCACATTTCAAAAGTTTCAATTTTCTTGCAGGTGGCGTCTGTGAGAGTCCACGACTCAACTCCGTACAACAGTATAGGAAAGATATAACATCGTAGTAAGCTATGTTTTATGGGTATCGACAAATCATGGCATTTGAATTTGAAATGCAGATCTTGCTTTCTCTATATCCTACATTTGATTTCTATGAAATTGTCCCAATTTTCATTGACGTTCGTACCAAAATAGAAATATGTTTTTACTCTTTCTATTTGTTGACGGTTCATACTGATTTGTCCAAATTGCTGTTCCTTCTTAGATCACCAAAGATTTTGTTTTCTTAAGGCACGTTTTCACGGTACACTTTGGATGATCGTCCCGGATGAATCATCCAAAGTGAAAAATAAATGAATCGTAAACTATTATTCATCGAAAATGATCATCCAAAATGAATATTGAACGAAGTTGAACCGAGTTCTAGTTTTGTTCACTTTAGAGGATCCATCGCGGATGAATCATCCAAAGTGAACCATCTAAACATGCATTTATTGCTGTAATTCATCGGCAGTGACTAGTGAACGGCGGCAACAGATCCACGTGGATGTTTATTGTCGCGTTTAAAGTGCGTAGTTCGTGTTTGTACGTTTTTAGATGGTTTTTTAACATGTCTTGATCTTCTGTAGACCATTCCTTTAACAAACACGTTGACGCCCCCATTTTGTAGCGTCGATTTATCCACGGTCTTACCCACCAACGTCGTTTTTTGAAGATATTCTTCTTTAGCGGCGAATCGATTGAGGGTAAAATTTGATTGATCCGCGCGCATGCGCACACCGACAGTATGATGTTAGTCGTTATACGGGCTTTGATTGGGTGTTGAAATTTTGAAATGATCTGTCAATAATTGTTCAATATGGAGGTTATCGGTAAACAAAAATATTGTATAATATTAGTTTTTATTGATGTGTGGACAGAAATAAAAACAAATTTATAATTACAGTGACTTTTTAAATAGTTTTGAAAAGTCGCAGGTTCGTAATTCTAAATGTTTCAGTTGGAAATACCTAATAGTTTCAATACCTATCTATTTGGAAAATGTAAACAAAATAATGTAGTTACCTATTAGTAGGCAATGCTTTAATTTACATAATCTGATTACGAACAAACTTTCTACAAATCTTCATCTCATATATCGTTTTCTTACTCCATATTTTGTTGTATTTTATTTCGACAAAAATCAAACTAATAATTTTATTAAATTCATATAAATTTATGGTGTAAACGTTTAGTTTGTGTATATTCCCACATGACGTATATGCGAATGTGGTGCAGTTTGAAATGCCTTCAACTTTCGTACGGCGCGGTAGACGTGAAGTGGGTTCAAGCCCCAAGCAAGTTATTATTTTTTTATTTTTTTTATAGATTTTATGATTGTAAGTATATTATTATATAATTTTTGAAGATATTCTTCTTTTTTGAAAGTGGTAGATAAGAAAGTTAGTTTGATTTTTAAATAAAATAAGTACGAATAACCTTTTAAGTATATTTATTTCGTTTAAATTACCTATTATATAATAGAAGAATATCTTCTTACGTGCGTACAAAGTACACACACATTCTTTTTTTTCTAATCTTCTGTTTTTCAAGTACATGTCTAATGTCTAAGTTCATTTAAAAGACTTCACTTATTATACCAGCTCCAGCACGTACAACTTCAGTCGGCGCCATTTGTAAGTGAACAGACTAATTCAGTCTTGGTGATCCATGTAAACGATAATTACTTTCATCGTCGCAATCACTTTGGATGATTCATCCGGGATGATCATTCAAAGTGTACCGTGAAAACGCGTCTTTGCGATTGTTGCTGCGATTGTTGCTGCGATTCTGTTCATTTGATGTCCGTATCTCTGACTGCAATGTGAAAATTATTCTATTTTCTTCATCACTTCTTATTCCTATTCCAGTGGCGCACCCAGGGGGGGTTTTGGGGGTTACAACCCCTCCCAGGACATATAAACAATGGTCGGAAAATGTAAGTTGTCTTTCACAAACAATACAAAAAAATTTCAATGCCCAAGCCAACCCCCCCCCCCAGAGGAGAATTCTAGGTGCGCCACTGTCCCATTCCAAAACCTCAATGAACTCTTTCTATTCCCGCTTTTTCTCTACCAATATGTCCATTCAAGTCACCTCCAATAAAGCAATTTTCGTTTACAGGAATCTCGAGCATCTCGCAATCAAGGGCACTCCAAAATTCTTTATTTTCCTGTTCTTCACACCCTACCTGTGAAGCGTAGGCATATATTATGTCCACGTTGGTATTGCCTGCATCCAGTTGGACACCCATTATCCTATCACTTCTTCTGGTTATCCTTACAACATGTTCCTTACAAGATGTTCTCCTTCTCCTCTGTATGAAATCTGCGATCTCTCTTCCTTTATCTATCATACTTCTGACGTTAGACGTTGCAATCCTCAGAACTAGTTTCTTTCAATACTAATCTGATGCTTAATTTATAGCTCTTCAACATATCTATTACTTCGGTAATATATAACATGTAAATTAAAATGTTGACCAGACCAATGTTGTTTTCAGATCGAACACGTTCTGTGATTTTGATGTAACCCTTTAAGCAGTGGCGCACTCAGAATTTTCCTCTAAAGGGGGTTGGCTTGGGCGGGGTTCGGACAAATAATCCCTGACAAAAAATCCCTACAAATTATCCCTGGACAAAAAATCCCGGACAAATAATCCCCGGGCAAAAAGTCCCCACAAAAAATCCGGGACAAATAATCTTCAAACATTTTTTCGCGACAAAATATCTGCACAAAAAATCCCCATGAAATATTTGCTACCGAAGTTCTCTAAAAGTTTTCCCGTGAACGCAATCGACTCACATGTTTTTCAGCCTCAGTGCATAAAAGAGTTATAGCAATGGCCATGAAACCGCTTTTCGGCACGACAATAATGATTAGTAATTAAGTTTAAGCATGAGTTATTGTAATTTCGATTACCAAATTTCGAATTAAAATTACATGCCGAAAACTTCAAATTTTACATGACAAACGAGTATGAGTTTTTTCGAAAATGGTGGAAGATATATGGAATGAGCTAAGGCTGTGGGAATCATGTAATTATTCGCTTAAATCTTTTGCTCACTCTGCCTTGAATAACTAAGTTCAAAACATAACATATGTGTGCATCCATGAAAAATTTTTGCTCTATTAAGAATGTTTAGCTTTGTTATGAAAACGCAGAACACAGGTTTTTGACACAACTTTTGAAAGCTTGTTCTGAAGCTATTTCCTTGTGGCATTTTTATGATTAATTATTTATATGGGAAATAAGCCACAATTAAAATGAAAAAAAGAGGTTGAAGAGGGCGAAACACATTTCTAAGAGCTGGTGTTTGGATCTTCGATTCTATTCAAAAAATTTTTCCCAGCCCGAAGTAGTGGATGTGTGAATTGTTCGTAAGGGGATTTTTCCGCATTCTCTATTTCATTTGTTTGTTTTCGTACGAGTGGTCGTCCAAACCAGTACCTGTGGATCTTTTGATCACTGAGTGTGTTTCAAAGATCTACATCTTTTGTTTTTTCATAAACATTATCTTACTTACTCTAAAGTAATTAGGGAATTAAAACTTGAGAATGGCATTGTCAGGTTGGGCGTAGATTTACGTTCCTGCTATGTCTAGGTCTCGAATGTTGTTTTTTGATTGGAATGTGTCTGAAGATATTCAACCTCTCATCTTCACCGATGAGCCCATAGAGGTTGAAGAGGGCGAAACACATTTCTAAGAGCTGGTGTTTGGATCTTCGATTCTATTCAAAAAAATTTTCCCAGCCCGAAGTAGTGGATGTGTGAATTGTTCGTAAGGGGATTTTTCCGCATTCTCTATTTCATTTGTTTGTTTTTTTTTTGACATAAACAGTTTATTTACAAATGTACCATTAGATAAAACTTTAAACATAATCAAAACGAAATTAGAGAATGATAATACATTGGCAACTAGGACAAGACTAAATGTATCAGCTATAATGGAGTTATTGACATTATGTACCCATAATACCTATTTTCAACTAAACAATGAATTCTATAAACAAAATTTTGGTCTAGCAATGGGCTCTTCTTTATCTCCATTATTGGCTAATATATTTATGGAGGATTTCGAAACTAATATTATTTCTAAACAAAATTTAAAACCCACAGTATGGTGGAGATATGTAGATGACGTGTTTTCAATATGGCCTCATGGATCAGAATTGTTGGATACATTCCTGAATATTATAAACGATCAAGAAGAGACAATAAAATTTACAATGGAAAAGGAATACAATAACAGCCTACCTTTCCTCGATGTTTTGATCTCAAAGAAGGATATTGGATATGAGACTCAAGTGTATAGAAAACCAACACACACCAACAGATATCTCAATTACAAGTCAAATCACAACATCAACGTTAAAAAGGGAATCATTAAATCCTTATATGATAGAGCCAAAATTACTTGTTCTAACGAAAATTCCTTTTTAGCAGAAAAACAATTGTTAACATCTGTTTTATTAAAAAATGATTATCCTTTATCGTTTATAAATAAGGAATTGTCAAGATTGGATCGAATGGAACAGAACAACTTAGAACGGGATCCTACAACATTCACCAGAAATAATACGAGGAAAATATCAATACCATATATAAAAGTACTATCCGAGAAACTTAAAACAATAGGAAATAAATTCAACATTTCAACAACATTCAAAACAACAAACACATTGAGATCTATTCTATCTAAAACTAAACCTAACAATGATCAAGAAAGAACAAAAAATTGCATTTATAAAATACCTTGTGAATGCGAACAATTTTATTTAGGTGAGACATCAAGACCATTAGACGTTAGAATAAGTGAACATCAATCTTATATTAAAAATAGAGAATTTGAGAGATCTCAAATATGTCAACACGCATGGGATAATGAACATAGAGTTCAGTGGAGAGATTCAAGTATAGTCCTGAAAGAATCAGATAGTAAAAAGAGAAAAATCAAAGAAGCGGCTCTAATTATGCTAAATGAAACCAATTGTGTCGCAAATTCCTCGGTAGAATGCAGTAGGATGTGGTTACCCATACTGAAAGAGGAAGTCAATAGAAAGAAAATACCAAGATTAGTAAGTCAATAATATCGAGCTAGTACATATTTTATATTTTAGTATTACTTATATATCTAGTATTATTAATATTATTTATAATTTAAACATGTTACAAGTCAGAATTTGGTATTATTTTTTGAGAGTAAATTAATGTAAGACCAAATACTTACGATGTCGGGATAGTATCACAGGGTTTTTCCTGGTTTTCCCTTGTGATTTACTATGAAGTCTCTAACGCGAGAATTTTACTGTCGTTGCATTTGGTTGTCTTTTTAAAGACATATCACATGCTATAATTTTTTATGACGGATATTCTTGAGTTGGGGTTAATTTCATGTAATCGAATGAACTATCTTTCAGTAAGTCGTCCCAGGAACGCAACTCATAAATATTGGCAATATCATTTTAAAGTCTTCTACTTTAAAATGTATAATATATGTCTGAATTGCCAATATAAATGAGTGAGATTAAATAAATTATTAGAAGAATTTTTTTTGCTTAGCAACAACACTTTAGTTTATTTTAGTAATATTTTGTATTTTGACAACGGCACCCGATTTGGGCGTCGAAACGTTAATAAAATTATTTTTTTCATTTTAATTGTGGCTTATTTCCCATATAAATAATTAATCATTTTGAAAGCTTTTGAAGCAGGTTTCTGAAATGTTGCTTGCAGTGAATTGAAACTTATGAATAAATATTTTTCGTTATGTATTACTGAAAAGATTACTACCATATGCCGAAGAAATAGTTGCAGTGTGATTTCAGGCCCGGAAAATCGATTGTTGATCAAATATTTACTATTAGACAAATGCTTGAAAGGATTGGGATAATAATCAAGACGAGCATCAGATCTTTATAGATTTCAAACAGGCTTATGATTCAATCAATCATCCTACACTATGGAATACAATGGTCGAGCTGGGCGTACCCAAGAAACTAACGGCGGTAACGCAAATATGTGTAAGTAACTTCTTTGCACAAGTTAGAAGAAGTGGGGAATTATCAAATGCTTTCTGCGTAAATTCTTAACTGAGACATGGAGATCCGTTGTCCCCATTGTTGTTTAAGCTGGCCTTGGAATATGCTATGCGAAAAATGTATCCAAAAATCAAACCAGACATAGCTGCTCGGGGAGAGGCTAGATGGGAGAAAGTCTGTAGGACGGCCTAGAAAAAGTGGAAAGATGCAGTCAGAGAAGATCTGGAGAAAATGGTAGTGAGACAATGGGAAATAGTGAAACAGGACCGACAAACATGAAAGGCAATAGTAAACCACTCGCAAAGACACTCGAAGGGTTATAACGCCATTGATGATGATAATGACTAAATATTGACGTTAAATTTACAAAAAGGAACAGGTTTTTTTGCATTACAATCAAGATTATCGTTTTCAGGACCAGCAGTTATCATCACGAATAGGCAATGTTTTGAACATAGTTATTCAAAGCAGAATGAGTAACAGATTTAAGCGAATACATAATTACAACATGATTCCCACAGCCTTAGCTTATTCCCATATCTTCCACGATTTTTGAAAAAACTCACACTCGTTTGTCTTGTAAAATTTGAATTTTTCGGCATAGAATTGAAATTCGAAATTTGGTAATCGAAATTACAATTCATGCTTAATCTTAATTGCTAATCATTATTTTCGTGCCGAAAAGCGGTTTCATAGCGATTGCTATAGCTCTCACGCACTGAGGCTGAAAAACATTTGAGTCGATTGCATTCACGGGAAAATTTTTAGAGAACTATTCGGCAATAAATATTTCTTGGGGATTTTTTGTCCGGGATGTTTTTGTGGGGAAATTTTGTCCAAAAAATTTGTGAGGATTATTTGTCCGAGATTTTTGTCTAGAGATTAATTGCCCGGGGAT
The DNA here is from genome assembly GCF_917563875.1 of Diabrotica virgifera virgifera. Taxonomy (NCBI): domain Eukaryota; kingdom Metazoa; phylum Arthropoda; class Insecta; order Coleoptera; family Chrysomelidae; genus Diabrotica; species Diabrotica virgifera. Next base: position 25,785,826 of record NC_065444.1, on the reverse strand, counting down.
TTTTTGTTTGGGAATTTCTTGTCCAGGAATAATTTGTGGAGATTTTTTGTCCGGGATTATTTGTCCGGGGATTATTTGTCCTAGCTTCGCTTGGGCACCGAACAATTTTTGTATTGTTTCTGAATAACAAGTTACATTTTCCTACTATCCTTTTTATTTTTTTATATGCCCTAGGAGGGGTTTTAACCCTTAAAACCCCCCTTGGGTGCGCCACTGCCTTTAAGGGATATTAATAAATATATACTTTTTATAAAGGATTTTAATAAATTTTTTGTGGTTAATAGTAGAGGAACTGGTCCGAATATGGGCTATTTATTTAATATGGGCCCCCACACTATCTATGAAACAAGTAGTGCTATCTGTTAAAAAATGCCCAAATATACTAGAAGGCCCCTCTCTTGTCATATATTTACAGATTTCTCGACCAGTACATATTATGGTGTTGTTACACAGGGTAGACCGTTTGATTTTGACTCTTGAAAACATTTTATTGAGTAAGTTTATATTTTAGGTATGTGATATTTGTGTTCTTTCACATTATTTCGGAATTGATATATTATGCTTGTGTGACAGAAAAAGGAAGGAAAAGGGTTTTAATGTAGATTATGAACAAAAAATAATTACAAAATCATAAGTTAATATTTTTCTTGAACATACATATTTAGACCGCCAGCATAGAAATAAAAGAACTATTGGAAAAAGCATTTCTGAAATGCCAGACGGCAGTAGAATGGGTTTAAAGTAACAGGAGTAGGGCCAATAAATATATCCATTTTTTCTTATGGTGATTTCAGTGCTAAAAAAACTTGTAACTCGACTAAAATTTATTTGGAAGGACTGACAAGTGACCTTGCAGAAACGATTTCTTCAGAAAATATAACAGTTCGTTCAGAAGATCAAGGACCGAGTTATTCTAAAGACCCAGATCGACCATTAAGGAACATAACGAATGCAAGAACTGTGCCAGCACACTGTTCAAAAATATTTATGAGTCCATTCGTTCTTTCACCTGTCCCATCAGATAACTTTAATGTAATAAAAACCTTTTTGGTAAAATTGTTAAAATGGGTTACACCACTTTTGCACTGATAGCCTCAATTATCAATTGAGAATAAGTATAAAAAAATCAAAAGAAGGGAAGGGAAAGAGAACAGTATTTTCAGTCGAATCAAAAGATAATGCAAAGATAAAGGAAGGAAAGGGGAAGCGAATAGTTTCTGCGCTAAGGCCGAAAGAATATATAAAGAAACCCAAGAGAAATCACAAAACCAAATTCAGTTCGGATGAAGAAGAGAACGAGGAATTTTTGCCCGCTGATGAAGACCTTGACATAGCACCGATAGGACTGTATTCTCCTGAAAGCAATGGCACCACATGTTTATTATGCGAAAAACAGTTTTGTGATAATACTAGAGGAGAAACATGGCTTCAATGTTTAATGTGTAATCTCTGGGCTGGGCACATGAACAGTGATCCAGAGCTGAAAAAACTTACGTTTGCGATTTTTGTAGATAATTTTATTTTATTTTTTCAGAGATACCTATGTTTATTATTTCTTAAGCATAAATTGTTGGCTAAGTTATTTCGTATTTTTGTTGTCAAAAGAAAATTTTGTTAGTTTTTGAATGGGACCCATATTTCAGACAGCCTGGCGTGGTTAGAAAAATATGCCCACTTCATATTTTTACCTGTAAAATAAATAAACTTTATAATAAACAAGCTGAAAATGCGAGCATTATCATAACGAAAACTTTGTTTATTTACGTATTTTAATTCATAATATGGAAAATTGCTATTATGAAAAGTAGTTTAGAATTAATAATTATGTTTTAATGTGCAATTATATCATTCTAATTTAAATATTATCAACTATACCTAGGGTTACCATACGTCCGGATTTCGTCCGGACAGTCCGGATTTGAAAGACATGTCCGGATTGGCGTCCGGATATGAGAAATGTCCGGATTTTTTCCTTTACTAAAAAAAATGGAAAACACTTGTCCCAACGGAGGGAAATTTCATTCTGCGCAGCACCTAGTTAAGTTGGTCGCACAACTTGTCAACAGCCCACGAGCATGAGCAGACAATATTCGGTTGACAGTTAGTTGTAGTTGAGTTAGTGTAATGACTACTGTGTAATTGACTGTGTCTGTGAGCTGTGAGATATTGATATAGCTTATTTACGTTTAGTTTTTTGTTACGTTTTTAGAATTTTTTAACTGGCAGAGATTTTTAATTGTGCCATATGCATTTCGCATATATTATGTACAATGTAGAGGTAACAACACAGCCAAATTCACATTTTACATTTTCTACAACCCCTTGGACTGCCCCTGTCCGGATTTGGCCTTAATAAATTATGGTAACCCTAACTATACCTAAAGTTAGTTTACTCTTGATCGAAATTCATATTTTCTTCGTCAAATTAAAAATAAAAGAGTTATAAATGAAAATGTTATTGGTATCCATAATTTGAGAAAAGTCTTCAAATATTTTTTTCCATTAGAAGGATGTAATTATTGTAATTGCACATATCAGACCATAATTTTTTATACCAAACAATATTATTTCATATACAGTGGAACCTCGATAACTCGGATTAATCGGGACCGCGGCCTATCCGGGTTATCGAAAATTCGGGTTAGCCGGAGAATATGGTAAAAATTAATACACTACGGTATACTTACAGATAAACTCCGTTATAATTGAAATAACATGAAATATATATGCACAGTACACATCTAAATTATGTATAGTTGTATAGAGTATAGAGTACTTTTCATTTCTTGGTAAAAAAAACTCATGCGTCGACAAAAAACAAGTAAACACAAACCTATCTGAAGCACGATTAAGAAGGGAAGTGAAAAATACGACTGTACTACACACAATACGGTCACAATCGGAACAATGTTATGGTAATTAAGAACAGTGGAGACTAAGACCATTGTTTAAAAAAATAATTTTTTAAATATGTACTTAATTTAAAACTTAGTTTGACATTCACGAAGTGTCAAACTCAAATGTAAATAACCTATGCTTTGCTTAACAAATCGAGATTTAAAAACTAGCCTCCTTAATAGCAACGATTTCAGCTGGACGTGTAGTGTGTCGGCACAAAATAATACGATTTTGACGTCACATTTTAGACTTTGAGGTCGATTATCTCGAAGACGGTTAGAAATATCGAAATACCATTTTCAGATTTGGATTCAGAAGAAAAAACTACATAAGAATCCATCGATAAATCCGATCTGAGTATTGCAGGAGCGGCAACGCAATAACACACACACTTTTGCGAATTTATAAACGAAATGTTTTCGTTGAAAATACATAGTTAGCAGTTTTTTTTCTAAGGTCTTATAGCATGTTTAAATGTCATTTAGACATTATTATAAAAATATAATAAGCAAGTTTCAATACAAAACAAATGAGGGGCCCATATTCGGACCAGTTATTCTATATTCTATATGTACAACCAGCTACAGGAAAATTGTTTCTCGTGGATTTTCAAAATATTAATGAATTTTTTATGAGCACAGAAAACCTGTTTCTAAACGGAATCTCCATACTATATTTGAAATTTGACCGGTTGTAATCTCCCCTTCCAAGGGACTTTATTCCCTAAATTATCCTCTGATGGCAGCACCCGCAGAAATTGTCAATGTTCACTCACCCAAGAATCGACTTTGTGCAATATCTGCGACTACTTATTCCGAATCTCTGCTCGAGTCATTTATCAAATTCAGTGTCCAAATGAAATACTTGTTTAATGTTTTAGAAAAGAATTCGTGTAAGGGTGAAGGACCGAGGGTAAATCTTTGTAGGAGGTAGGTATTACAAAGAATATAGGAGGACTCAAAAAGTTCATATTTTAATGTTTTAAAAATTTGGAAAATTTGTATCTTGACCTGTTGTTTTATAATACGACCAGGCAATAACAACAATAAATTATAAGCAGAGATGCTGTAGTTATACAGAGTGAGGTAGATAAACGGCCAATTAGAAATATCTCGAAAACTAAAGGTAACTGAATCATGAAAATTGGAATGAAGGTAACTGAATCATGATTTTGAAGAGTAAGCTGTTTAATGAAAATATTTTCATCTATCGGTTATACTGGAAATTGCCTAAAACTTCATTTTTTAATGGGATACCCTGTATATTTTTACATTTTTGGATTCTCCTTGACACCTTATTTCATATTATAATATGAGGTTCTGTATTGTTATATGGGGTGGTTTAAAAAATAATTACGTTTTTTAAATTAATTTCGTAACAATATTCACACCCTGTAGAATTGTAGTGATTTGACATCAAAAACTCTATGTTCAAATGATTTTTAATATAGTCTACTATTGTTAAAAAATATAAATATAGCGAAATATAGTATACAGGGTTGGTTGAAACTTGAAGAGTTTCTAATAAAGAGAAGTGGTATCATGCTATATTCAACAAAAATAACTTCGTACGACCTTTCATTATATATCGCAACTCTGTTGACTGATTTTGTCTGCAGATACTTATATGTTTGAGGAATCCCTTTTGTGGTACTGGATAAATGACATTTCTTAAGCATCAAATCACATTCATGGTAAATCGGTGGTATATAAGTAGATATATAGGGATATTAAACTGTCTAATAGTCTAATGTTATGGTATGCACATGGCAACTATTTCGAATTAGCCGATTTTGTCACTTTGTTTGATCTAATAGTGCAGTCACTGAAGGTTTTCACCTCCGATTTCGTTGAACCTCCATCGATTTTCATGAAAATTGGTGAGTAATTAGAGGATTCCTCAAGGAACAAAGGTGACATGAGGATAAGTTGCGCTTTTACCCTGGGGGTAGATGCCACCCCTTCTCGGGGGTGAAAATTATTTTATTAAAAATAATACCATAAATCGATAGAGGGACAAATTATAAGCAAAATTTGTTATATAAAGTTATTAATATAAATCAACACTTTTTAAGTTATTAAAGACCAAAGCCCCCTCCGTGGCTCAGTGGTAAGAGCGCCTGCCTTTGGATCGAAAAAATCCGAAAGGTTGTGGGTTCGAATCTCACCAGGGTCAGGAATTTTTCATTTATTATAAATTAATAAATGAATATAGTTTCTATCCTTGTGGGATCGGTACTCACCGGAGGGACCGCAGACGTTCGGATACAATTAGCGTCTCTTTGCAAAGACAATGACGTCGACTTTGCAAAGTAACAAGACACTTACTCAACACACACACTACACATGACACTAGGTACCTAACTGTTCAAAATTACCGTACCTACCATGCCAATGGCCATTAGTTGTCGAGGTATTAGCTAAATAAAAAAAAAGACCAAAGATTTTATTTTTTCGTAAAAAAATGCATGTTTTAAATCGGTTTTTCACGTGTAACTCAAAAACTATATAAGCTTTTACAAAAAAGCTATTATTACTGAAATTGAAGATAATAAAAAATTGAATACATTCCTCACTTAAAAAACTAAATTAATGTTAGTACAAAGTGAGTTATTGGCAATTGAATGTGTATTTTTTTTGACGAGTACTCAAATCTAAGTATTCAAGCTTAAATAACGGGAAAACGATGCAATGTATAAAATATACCTGCTAAGCATTTGTCAAAGTACTTCGGAATACCTATCAATTGAGCTTCAGAATAAGTGCATAGCATAGTGCATAGTGCGTCAAAATTAAGCAACTTATGATAAAAATAAAAGAACCCTTTCGAATCTTTTAGGAAAAAGTGAAAAATAAAACATACGCCATTTCCACAAAAATTAAAATATATAGTAATCCTTACAAGAACTTCTTTATATTAGCATAAGTAATGATTTTAATAATTTTGACCGGTTTAGAATGCATATTTAAAAAAAAATATAGAATTAAAAAAAATAATAATTTTTAAAATTATTGTAATTTTCATATTCTTTTGATAATAACTCCAACAATAATCAATATACGTAAAAAATGATATATAATTAAATTTTAGTCTTTTCTGTGTTGAATATTCTACCTGTTTTACTATTTCTATAGGGTAAAAAATAACCGAGATAGAAACGTTTAAATCTTAAATTTTGCTGTGAGAACCATGCAACAGGGGCCATTTAATCTTTTATTTTAAAAAAGTAAGAGGTTTAAAAGATCAAATTCAACGTGGTTAAATAGCCCTTAGAATTAGCTTTCAAACGGTTTCTAGATAACCTGATATCGTAAAAATGAACGGAGTTATTAAAAAAAAAACAATAACACTTTTTGAAAAAAATTTTAAAAGATAAATTTCGAAAAAATTTTAGAGCATAAATTTTAATGCTATCAACATATTCGGGGGCTCATCTGATAGATATTTTTAATTACTTTGACAAATGTTTAATAAGTTTATGTTATAAAATACATCATTTTCCCGTTATTTCAGCTTGAATACTTAGATTTTTTTACTCGCCGAAAAAAATATACATTCAATTACCTATAACTCACTTTTAGTTAAAACTAAAAGATTTTTCTAGCAAGGGGTTTATTTCGTTTTTTATTAGCTTAAATTTTAGTAATAATAACTTTTTTGTAAAAGCTTATAGTTTTTGAGTTATTGATGAAAAATCGGTTAAAAACACGCATTTTTCTCCAGAACAATTAAAATCTTTGATCTTTAATAATTCAAAAAATTTTGATTTATTTTAATAACTTATTTTATTTTCAATAAAATAATTTCCCCCTCCCCAAGAAGGGGTGGCATCTGCCCCCAGAGTAAAAGCGCAAGTTGGCACCATGTCACCTTTATTGCTTGAGATATCCTCTAACCACTCACCAATTTTCATGCATCGGAGGTAATAGCTGATATCCACCTTCAGTGACTGCACTATAATCTGTTAAATATAATATAGAAAAATATATATAGAAAAAAAAATAATTTTAGGAAAAAATAAAAAAAAACGTTTAAAAAATTTTTGACCACCGTTTGGTCCTGGCAACATGCAAATTTGGAGTCCTTTTTGAGTAATATTGTGCAAAAAATCCGAATCAGAATATTTTTCCTAGCGGATGCGCAGTGGCTTTCTGGACTATGAAGCTGTTATAAAAAAAATAAAATGACGTTTATTAAACGTCATTCAATGTTTACATATCGACAAACGTCCCGGACAGACTGCGTGACTTGTCGCATTAGGCTTTTATGAGATCAGATATTTTAAAAAACGCTTGGACCCGTCAAATTTTAAACGTGCACTTTTTAAATATAAATTTAAATGTACTTAAACTTTTTAATGTGTTGTTTGTGAAATCCTAATATTTTTTAAATATCATTTCAACCGTAATCCAATTTTAAATTTTCACCATACCTCTGAAGATGACTTTGTAAGCCGAAAGCGATCAGCTAGGAATTAAAAATATTTTATACATTTTCTTCACAAAATGTCTTAGTTCATCAAAGAAATTGCACTGCTCCTAATTTAGGTTATTTATTTTTGTATTTAAAAATTCATACAAAAACTCTCTTGCATAATAAAATTTGTAGTGAATGTAATGACTTGCCATACTCACTTCTCTTATTCCCCGAATACACCGAAAACACCAATCAAAAACTAAACATTATTATCCGAGGACCTAAATCTAATAACAAAATTGGCAATTACTTGTCAAAATAAACGTCACAGAACAACCCTCACGCATCAAGCGATCCGGTCGCGTTGGCGTTGGAGACACACTCTTGTAGCACCCTCGCTTGTTTTTTTCAACACGCCCAAAGACGTAGACCAAGGAATAGAAGGTTGCGTTTTGCAGTTTATTTTCACCATTGAAGATGAGGATGGGAAACATAAGATTAGATATTAAAAACAATACTGAATTGATGACACATTTTTGTATACACTTACAAAACCTGAAGAAATATTAAGAAACGTGATATTACTTTTATAATGTGACATGCTTAGGGACAGGTTGGGGGGGGGGGGGTCAAAAATCTTCAAAAATTGCGTTACGCAACAGTTAAACTCCCATAAGAGTGCGTTACGTAGGGGGGGGGGTTAAAAATCTTCAAAAATCGCGTTACGTAATACTTGAATGCTCCCTTACTTGTCGAAAAATAAGAGGAACTACATAGAAAATGAATACACAATATTAGTGCAGTCACTGAAGGTTTTCACCTCCGATTTCGTTGAACCTTCATAAATTTTCATGAAAATTGGTAAGTAGTTAGATGATATCTCAAGGAACAAAGGTAACATGATGCCAACTTGCGCTTTTACCCTGGGGGTGGATGCCACCCCATCTCGGGGTGAAAATTATTTTATTAAAAATAATACTATAATTCGATAGGGGGACAAATTCTAAACAAAATTTGTTATATAAAGTTATTAACATAAATCAATACTTTTTGAGTTATTGAAGATCAAACATTTTATTTTTTCGCAAAAAATGCATGTTTTAAAGCTATTTTTCACGTATAACTCAAAAACTATAAGCTTTTGCAAAAAAGTTATAATTACCAAAATTAAAGATAATAAAAAATTGAATACATTACTCACTAAAAGATCTAAAGTGATCAAAGTTTAATGATTAATTCAAAGTGAATCATGGGTAATTGAATGTATATTCTTTTCGACGAGTACTGAAATTTAAGTATTCAAGCTTAAATAACGGGAAAACAATGCATTTTATAAAAAACACTTGTCAAATCACTACAGAATACCTATCAAATGTGGACCAGAAGATGTTAATAGCTTCAAAATTAAGCAAGTTATGATAAAAATAAGAGAACCCTTTCGATTTCTTTAGGAAAAAGTGAAAAGGGTTTTCTGATTTTTTTTTACTTACATCTAGACTACAGGCACATGTCAAAAATGGATGGGTCATATGAACCACCAGGTGACGTATATAGGACGATATAAGAGCATAGAATAATAAGATTCAGCACTATGCCGTCACTTGTAAGCAGTCCAACTGAGTGCTGGTGAGAATTCAAAAGTGCAGGTAGAATGGGTACATTTTGGTCATATATTTTTGTACGGCATTTTTACCATCGATAGATCCATGAAAAATATTAAGAAAGCGCCCAGTGCCGTAAAAGAAATGGTGAGCCACAAAGTTGGTAAATTTTTTGATTTTCTGACAATTTCAAGGGTAAATTTGGTCATTTCATCCTGTACGGCATCAATTTCATACTGTTTCAATACAACTTCTAATCCATTATTCCGCAACGCCGTACAAAAATCATGCAACAAGGGGAAAAAATCGAGGGTTGCAATCCCCTCTCTTTCCGTGGTCCGGGGGGTTATTTGAAAAAGTACGGCTTCGGTTCCAAAACATTATCTAGCACTCAAAAGTACTATTAAAAATAATGCCGTCAAAAAAGTATTGTTCATTTAAATGTATATTAATAAATTATGTTAATTTCATGGTACCCTTGATTTATAAAGCTAAAAAAATCATTTGACTCTGTACGGCAACTTTTTTTTAACATGGTAAGTATTGTAAAATAAAATTGTTATATATAGTATATAGTATATAGTATTGCCGTTTAAAGGAAACTGTTCTAAAAAAATTATAGAGAATTACAAAAACAGAAATTTTTTAAATTATTGCAAAAGTTTAAATATTCATAGATTAATAAAATATAGCAATTTTCTACATTTATCCTTTGTTTTAAATAGTACTAAGATAAATAAATTCGGAAAAAATGATGCCGTACATTTTAATGCAGACCATATCTTTTAGGCTGATGAAAATGACGCTACCATTTTAAAGGTGTAGTACTTTAGGATCATTTGATACTGTACGGTATTTTTTAAACATATTTTTGAAGAGAACAATTATTGATAATACGATAAAATCATTATGACTATGACGTGTAACTGAAGTTAAAGGGTGTGTAGGTATATAATATCCAGGAATTGAAACTGTAAATCCCAGTATCAACAATTTTGTATAATATTTGGTTTAATATATACTTCAAACATTATTGATACATGTATATAATTGATTTGGTTCATTGTAATGATGTGAATAAATAAAATAACTATTTTTTAGAAAAATTACTAGGTACTAGAAAACGACTACTTAGCACACAGTACATAGGTCTGGATCTTGCGTATGAAAAAAAAGTTGATTAATAACAAGCTGAAAATTTGTTAATAGCTTAAGGGTGTCTAGTCGGATAAACTTTGATATATGGGAACACTGAAACAGGGGCAGTTTTAATTGTGGAACAGGTTAAAAATTTGGAACGGTCAGATCACGAAAATGGGACATTTATTTTGTCCGACAGAATAGACTTAAACTCTTCGAACAGAGATTAAACTCTCATGCAAAAATCAGACTGCTATTTATCACCTGTCATAATTCCTGTCATTTGACATATTCTACAGGTTCCACTCATTAAAACGCCCATTTGGTGATAAATAGCAGTCTGATTTTTGCATGAGAGTTTATTTTCTGTTCGGAGAGTTTAAGTCTGTTCTGTCGGACAAAATACATGTGCCGTTTTCGTGGTCTGACCGTTCCAAATTTTTAATCTGTTCCACAATTAAAACTTCCCCTGTTCCAGTGTTCCCATATATCAAAGTTTGTCCGACTAGACACCCTTAAGCTATTAACAAATTTTCAGCTTGCTATTAATCAACTTTTTTTTTCATACGCGGGATCCAGACCTAACAGTATTATAGGCAGGTGTAGATATATACCTACAAATGCTAAACGTCGTAACAGAACGTTGCTCGTTAAGCGATATAATAATATAATGTAAATTATATTTATTTAATATTTTTATTACTTTTTATCAATATGAATTTTCAGACTTGTACGGCGTTAACTTTTTATAAACTATTTCATTAAGTACAAATGAACTATCTAAATGCCGTATAAAAAAATATCGTTATAAATTTCACCTTACATTTCGTTATATAGATTTTTCTTACATTTCATTCTGTGGATTTTTCCTTGAACTTTTTTATCCCTACAAACCTTTGGACCAACGCAAATGTACGGCATGTAAAATAATGTTATCTATGCATAAAATACTTTCAAAATAAATTAATTTTATGTTGTTTCAAATCACCCCCGGACCACGAAAAGAGAGGGGATTGCAACCCTCGATTTTTTCCCCTTATCGCATGATTTTTGTACGGCGTTGCGGAATAATGGATTAGAAGTTGTATTGAAACAGTATGAAACTGATGCCGTACAGAATGAAATGACCAAATTTACCCTGGAAATTGTCATTACCAACTTTGTGGCTCACCATTTTTTTACGGCACTGCGCGCTTTCTTATTATTTTTCATGGATCTATCGATGGTAAAAATGCCGTACAAAAATATATGACCAAAATGTACCCATTCTACCTGCACTTTTGAATTCTCACCAGCACTCAGTTGGACTGCTTACAAGTGACGGCATAGTGCTGAATCTTATTATTTTATGCTCTTATATCGTCCTATATACGTCACCTGGTGGTTCATATGACCCATCCATTTTTGACATGGGCCTGTAGTCTAATCTACTTACAAATAATTTTTATAATCTATTTAGATGATTAATTTCACTTTTTGTTTATCTTTTAGATATGGTTGATTTGTGAATTCTTTTCCCTTTTATATAATAGTAGGACCGCCGCCTTTGAATAAGGTTAAGTTGATTAGTCGGCAGAAGTCATGAAAGTGCGATGTTCCCTCTTGAAAATTGAGAATTAGTGGTGGAATCACAGCCAGTCATTATTTTGTTGGGGTTTATTAGTAAATTTGTCAAGGGAGCGCGTGCTATTACTTTTGCTCTGAAGATCAGACCAAAATGTTGGAATATATTTGGATAAAAGGAATGGGGAGGGAGATTATAACGGGAGGTGACTTTAATTAGCTTATCTTTCGTAACCGCGTTAACATTTTTTGTACAAACAAAGATAGAGGTGTATCTTGTGAATTACTCAATTAAAAAGTTTTCTCCAGAGAGAATATTCCAAATTATTGGATTAAGATTAAATAAAATACCGAAATATTTCATTTTTCACTCTATTGTTCTGTATGGTGTCGAAGCTTGGACTGTTAATGTGACTTAATGAGAAAGCTGGAAGCTTTTGCGACGTGGTTTTTTAGGAGAATTTTGAAAATACCATGGACCGATCATATTACGAACGAAATGGTGTTGCACAAAATGGGAAGAGATAGAGAACTTTTGACCACCATTAAAAGGAGAAAATCAGTATATTTGGGGCATATTTTTAATATGTCCTTTTCATTTTAGAGCGCGCTTGCAGGATCCAGTAAATGTATTACAGAATATTTATTAATAACAGCATTAAAAACATTGATGAAAATAATGTTAGAGAAGATATTCCTTTAACCAAAACTGAAACAGCTGAACAACAAGAATTTTCATATACGCTACAAGATAACAGTGGCGACGCGTGACTTTTTCTAAAGTGTTACCAAAACCAGATGCAAAAAATCTTATTTAAAAAAATGAAGATATGATTAAATGTATATATAACTTCAATAATATCATTTTGTATATCACTTGAAACTCTCGAAAAAACAGTTGATGTTTCTAGGTGTTGGCAAAATTTTTGATCTTTTTTGGCAATTAATGTTAACAATTCCCTGTAATTGCCTCGAATGTCAGAGCCGTCGCCCTCAAAATTACCACAAAACGCTAATTCTTGTTTGGCCAAAAATCATACGGTATCTATTATAAGTGTGCTAAGGACATACCTATCTATTTTTTTAACAAACTCATTATGTTTAGCAATATTTGCTTTAAAAGCTAGGTTAAGAGAACTTTCGATTCTTGTTTTGCCAAACTGAATCAAATAGGGTATACATCTTACATGTAGGTAACGGAGAAATTTCATGTCTCTTTTTTAAAACTCTAAAACTATTTAAATCGTGAACCTGGTCCACCCATTTTTCTGTAGAAACCAGAAGACATGGCCAACAATACAGTCTATTTTTTTTACAACCACATAACCAAGGATTTTCACTGTACCAACTAAATTTAAAATATCGAACTACTTTTTTTGATTCCTTTTTTAAATTTTCATTTTTTCATTTTCAATAATCTTATTTTTTTTCTTCAATCAGAATTACTTTTCAAGTAGTTGATCCATTACGCAGCGACACTCATCCATGGTGAACTGCACGCACACTTTTTATAGGTACTGTAACCAAATTTAAATCTGGTAACAGCCCTACTGATATACACAGCGCGCTTAGCCCCGGCGCAAATTGAACCTAAGTGAGTCACAACCTGCGCCGGCTGGACGGGTGACCTGTGCAGTTATTTTTCTAGCGTGCCGCATATTGAACACAAGCCAACCCGACCGTCGGCTGTCGCCGTAACGAATAGAGACGGGCAAAATAAGTGCAAACGTGTAACGGTTACTATTGATACCGGTTCTCAGTGGCACTGAGTACAAATACTGATTACAAAATACTGATGTATCTGATCCTTGTACTGAATTGAGTAGGCAACTAAAAAACGGTAGTTCCGTACATGTAACTAGTAACGTTTTAAAAATATCTTACAGGTCCCTAGTAGTCGTAGCGGTATGACTTTCGAAAACATCGAATTTGATCATAAGCGGGTGCATAAAAAGATATCTTACACTGAGTATTTTATTTCTACATACCTTTATAATAACAAGCATAAGTTAAACACTGCATTGATTGTGATTGCAAAAACGGTTCGCATGTTCGCAAAATCAGTGCGGACATGTAACGGTTACTTTTGATACCGGTTCTAAGTGGTACTGATTACAAAATACTGATGTATCTGCCACCCCCCTTAAACATGCCACAAGGCAGTTTTAGAACCCTTTTAATATTTATCTTTAAAAAATTGTTATTGTGTATTATCTCAAACAATAAATATTTATTATATAAGTTAGCTGGACAACACGGCGTATATCCACTCACCATCTGGCTTACATTAATCCCCGTTGACCCGAAATCCTAGGTAATTTCGGCGGTTTCGTAGCCGTGTCGGTAGAGGTCGAAGATCAAAACAACAGAATCAAGAGCCAACTTCATCAGCGGTGGCTGCGGCCGAAACAAACGACAATCCTCCCGGCAGTCGATAGCAAAGGGCGACTTTGCGGTCACTGCAGAGATTAGGGTCCACACAGGAGGAATTGGCTCACTTGTTTCTCTTCTTCTGTTCTTTGCCGATATAAACAATCGAAACGACCATTAAGGTAAATTGACTTGAAGGCAGTTCCGAAATTATGAGGTTATCGAATAAATGGGAGACATTTTGCACTATAATATGGCTAATAATTATTATGTATTTGGGATCTGTATTATAAATACCAAACATACAGTATGGTGCAAGTGTACGGAATAAATTCATTATTTCAGAAACAGACGATTTTAAAAAAATCTTAAAACTCGTCAATTTTAGTTTTTTAATGGTCATCAGTTGGTATATATGTGTTTGAAACCTCATCTATCACCTCATTTGAAAGGTCTCCTAATCGCCTTTAGAACGATGTATTATTTGAATATTTATTTCTAGAGGGTTCAGCAAAAGTATATTTAAGTTAATTGCAATAATAAACCAACAGTTTTATTAAACTTGTAGAAATAAATGCTCTAATAATAAATCGTTGCAAGCCGATTAGGCGACCCTTTAAATAAGGTATCTCGTAACCTCGTTTTTTATTTAAAAAATCGTCGATTCCGTCATTACGTCAATACTGATGTAGTGATGTTGATTATAGTTACTTTCGAGTATTCGTTACAAATCGTTACTTTTGTATAAAGTAATCATTTAAAGTATTCGTTACTTTGATTACTTTTGTATTTGAGTACCGGTAATCATATCGTACATTTCTCATTTATTTATTTCTCATTTATTTCTCAGTACACATTTTGTATTAGTATTAGTAGGATACTTTGATTACTATGATAACTCTTGTATTTGAGTACCGGTAATCATATCGAGACTCGCATTTCTCAGTATTTCGTATAAGTATAAGATCCGATATAACGACCTTCACCGATCTATTTAATGGATAGAAATTAAATGATATGTAATTGTTCTGTCATTGCTGCTCCACAACATCAGTAATCTCGAGTAATCTGTTTGCATCAATTAAGTGCCAAAAACAAACCCTCGAAACTCTAGATGAGGTACCTTAGCAGTAACCCTGGGCACCCAGGTGCTTCGGAGGTCGGTTCTGATTGCAAATTCGTGTTCAGTGACCCCAAATACCCCGAAATAAGAAAATATGGCCCTTAATATACTGATTTTAACATGTTTATGCATTTTTCGATGCGTTTTATACACTATAAAATGTAATAATGCATTTCCACCTATTTTTTTTGTAGACTTTTTTCCAGACGTCATCCTAATCCTAAATACAATGCAAAAAGTTGAAAGTCTCTATGTATCTACTTTATTTAAAAATAGATTTATTCCTGTGTTTTTAGTGTTAAATGTCGGCCCTGATTCTAAATCAAATTTCGACACTAAACAAGTCGCTTTCAATATGGCGACGTCGAAATGCGACTGTGCGAGCCTTGTGGATTTTAGTTGAACTAACGAAATGACGTCACGAAATAGCGACTATCGAAATTAATAGCGACTCCAAAAAAGTGGTTGATATTATAATTTCGATGTCAAAATTATTTGACACGGAGATGAATGAATGGCCAAAAGCGAGGTTAGGTTTAGTTTAGATGTGTTTTGTTTATTTCTTGCAAGGAAAACTAAAGCAAAAGGTATTAATATGGCTGGGTTTAATTGAAATTTGCTTGTTTTGAGGAATTAGATAGAATAGTATTAAATTAGAAATATAATTGAGAATGTCCACAACATGAATCATCAACTCAATGAAAAATGTAAGGTAATAAATCTGGGAAAATTAGTAAAAAACAAGGAAACTTAATTACCAGCTATTTTATTGCTGGACATGCTGAAATCAAATCTTAAGATTTCCTATATTAGTAATATAGCTGTGCAAAGTCCACAGAAAGTGTGCTATTTTGTTTATAAACAAATTAGCGCTCCGAAATCTTTTTTTTTAATTATTGCTCTATAACTCCGAAAATTTTAACTTTAAACCAAAACACTCGCATAAAAATTGACAGTAATTTAATCCTGCACATTGATAATTTAATTCCAATTTCCTTCGACGGAAATTTTCCTCGGAAAATTCGGGTTTTCCAAACAAAATCTTTAATTTTCAACTAAAATTTGAGAGAAGTAATTATTTATCAATAATTAAATAATTTGGTGACAGTGACATAAATCTTTTTTGTTATGAGTGTCTTGAAGATAAGAAAATTTGAAACAAAGAGGACCGGAATTAATAGTTATCTAATGGTTCAAAGATTAAAATCCTGTTGTTTATAACTCTGTCGCAAATGCCGGTCAAATTTGACCGGTTATACCTGGAATCACTCCTCGCAATTCAATTTTTTTTCTTCGAAAAGGGCACAGAAGCCGTGCCCTTTTCAACAGCGTTAACTTAATTTAATTTAATCTAATATTTTCTGAGGGGTTCTATTTGTTTATAAGCCAAAAAAATGTTTCTTTATAACATTCCTGAGACCGCTCAAATGGTCCAATTTCAATCCTGTGAGGTACGTTGAATAGGTATAGTGCTTTTTTATACGAAAATCATAGTTATTCTGGTGTATCATAATCTTTCTGGTTATTATTTCGACCGAAATTTTTTAATTAACATTTTAATTATTGCTAAACTATTGGTTAGATTGTCGCCGGTCTCCTGATATATAGAGAGGGGCTAAATTATGGAATAAATTCATTTTCTCTAAAATGGACGATTTTAGAGAAAAATTCCGAAACAGGTCGATTTTTATTTTTAAATTAAATTTTTTTGGCATATATTTCAAACTAGTGACGTCATCCATCCAAGCGTGATGACGTAATCGATTATTTTTTAAATAGGAATAGGGGTTCGTGTTGTAGCTCATTTACAAAGGCGTTCAATTATCTATTCAGTATAGGGCTTTTCATTCACAGTCATTTATTTCGAGCTTCTGTCATATTTCGTATAATCCGTAAATATTAATATTATACACAGATTATTCAACATATGACAGGAGCTCGAAACAAATGACAATCGATGAAAAGCCCTATTATAAACATTAATATCATTATTTATACAGGGAGGCCAAAAAAATTTTTGAATTAAATTAATTGACGCAAGAAGAACAATGCATGTAATTTATTTAACTCAAAATACATTCTATTGCTCTCAGAAAATAGAAAAAAATGTTTATTTTGCAAATGAACATTGCTTTTAGCTTAAATTAAATGTTCAAACTGCCAATAGGTAGGAGGGAGGCTGTTTGTGATTTAATTTAAGCGAAAAGAAATGTTTATTTGTGAAATAAACCTTTTTTTTCTATTTTCTGACAGCAGTACAATGTGTTTTGAGTTAAATAAATTACATACATTCTTCTTTTTGCGCCAATTAATTTAATTCAAAAATTATTTTTTGGCAGCCCTGTATAAATACCTAATGATATTAATGTTTATATTACTGAATAGAGAATTGAATTACCTTTCAAATGAGCTATCACACTACCCCTATTCCCATTAACAAAATTATCGATTACGTCATCAAGCTCAGATGGATGACGTCACTAGTATGAAATATATGCCAAAAAATTGTAATTTAAAAATAAAAATCGACCTCTATCGGGATTTTGCTCCAAAATTGTCCGTGTTAAAGAAATGAATTTATTCCATAATTTAGCCCCTCTGTATAATCTACTATAATAAATCTTTCATGTCATCAATTATTTAATTATTGATAAATAATTAGGTACTTCCCTAAAATTTTAATTGAAAATTGCAGATTTTTTGGGAAACCTCGGATTTTCTGAGTAAAATTTTTGTTGAAGGAAATCGGAAAAAAAATAACTTTGTGCAGCACTAAATTACGGTGAATTTTTATTTGAGTGTTTTTGGCTCAAAGGAAAAATCTTAGGAGTTACAGAGCATGCACTAATTAAAAAAAAAAAGAAGATTTAGGAGTGCTAATTTGTTTATAAATAAAATAACACACTTTCTGCGGACTTGTCATACCCCATATTACTAATATATGCAATCTTAAGATTCGATTTTAGCAATAAAATAGCTGGTAAATAATTTTTCCCAAAAATGGCATTTTTTCGATAATTTTCCCAGACTATCAGCAAATTCCAATAAACCGGAGCGCCAATCCAAATTCTGAGCAGTGTCAACATGATAAGGTTAATATCCCCAGTTGTAACTAATATCGAAATGAATAAGAATCGCGGCTGTCATGGCGGTGTCGAAATGAAATTGCGACTGTCGAAATGAATTAGAAACAGGCCCCTGGTCTAATAAAAACAATGCCATACCTACATGTAAAATTAAAATTGATGATCATAGTCTAGAAATATTATTATTTCTACATATTTTCCAGTCAATCTAAGCCAGAGGTGTAACCAGGGTGATCCGAAGGGGGGGGGGTTACATCTACATGAAGGTCTCTGGGGGTATGAAATAGTAATGGTGTTAAGGTAGACCAGGGCGCATCTGTAAAAATATTAGTACATTTGGACGTTGAGAAGTGACTCAAATTTTTTTGCAGAAATTGCTTGAAAATAAATCAAATAATAATATTTGAGTTATCCTCCCTCTCAAAAAGGTCCGGAACATTGTTTAAATAATCAAAATGTCAAAAAATTAAGGAAAAATTCGATTTTTTTCTTGGTTTTTTGATTATAACTTTAAAAGTATTCATTTCCGAGAAAAGTTGTACTGACATAAAAGTTGCGTAATTAAATTTCCTACAATACAGAAATGGTTAAAAATTTAAGAAATAGTCACCCTTGTTGCAAAATAGCAATAATTGTGAAAAAAAAAACATACAAAAACAAGTATTCGCATTTTACGTTTTTTAACCATTTATGCTACACTTAGGACCTTCATATTTCACCCTGAAAAATTTTATGATACAGTAAAACAATATTGTAAATTTCATTAAGATCGGTTCAATAGATTTTGCAAAATAAATTTTGCAATCCAGCTTTCGTAAAAAAAATTCATTTTTTCAAAATGTTACAGGACTGAAAATAAAGCAGATAGCAAGTTGAACATTTTTTTGCATATAGAAGTGTACTGTACCTTTCATTTGCAATTTTGCAAAATTAAAATTGCTTAACACCACGGCGTCAGGAATTTTTTTAAATAAACATTAATTATTGGTGCTACGCGCAGGACAGCGGATAGGTTGCTCTGATTGGGCATTCCAATGACCTTTGATAATGATTGATACATTGTAATTTTTATGACATTTCGATATAAATAAATAAATTTGTTTATTGCCAAATAAAAACACATACTCTATCCTTTGAAATAACACTTCTATTAGCAAAAACTTTCTTTGTTCATATATTTTAACTTAAATAATAAAAGTTTATTATTTTTAAACATATGCAATTGTTTAAACAATATTTCACAAACAATAATAAAATTAGTTTGATTTTTGTGGAATTAAAAAATTAAAATAGAACAAAATATAGAGTAAGAAAATAATATATTAGATAAAGATTGGAAGAAATTTTGGTGGAAATCAAAATGTGTGAATCGAACACCGCTGTCCTGCGCGTAGCACCAAAAATTATTGTTTATTTCAAAAATTTTCTGAAGCCGTGGTAATTAATAGATTTTAATTTTGAAAATTGCAAATGAAAGGTACAGTACACTTCTATAAGCAAAAAAAAATTCAACTTGCTATCTGCTTTATTTTCAGTCCTGTAACATTTTGAAAAAATGAATTTTTTTTGCGAAAGCTGTATTGCAAAATTTATTTTGCAAAATCTATTGAACCGATCTTAACGAAATTTACAGTATTGTTTTACTGTATCATAAAGTTTTTCTGGGTGAAATATGAAGGTCCTAAGTGTAGCATAAATGGTTGAAAAACGTAAAATGCGAATACTTGTTTTTGTATGGTTTTTTCGCAATTATTGCTATTTTGCAACTAGGGTGACTATTTTTAAATTATTATCCAATTCTATATTGTAGTAAATTGAATTACGCAACTTTTATGTCAGTACAACTTCTTTCGGAAATGAATACTTTTAAAGTTATAATCAAAAAACGAAGAAAAAAATCGAATTTTTCCTTCAATTCTTGACATTTTGATTATTTAAACAATGTTCCGGACCTTTTTGAGAGGGAGGATAACTCAAATATTATTATTTGATTTATTTTCAAGCAATTTCTGCAAAAAAATTTGAGTCACCTCTCAACGTCCATCTCAAAACAGATCCGCCCTGGACTAAGGGTATACACCTCAAAGTACATCCGAATGGGGTGGGGGAGGGTTATAACCCCAAACCCCCCGGTTACGCCTATGATCTAAGCTATTTTTTCTAGGCCTGATAAGAATAGTGTGTATTTATTATTAAAATCTAATGTGTTGCATTTTTTTTTCAAAAGAACTAACATCTGTGAAATTCTGTGAAATATATACCTCGACAAATCGTATTGACATCTGTTTCTGGGTGCATGCTTGATGCTTTGTTAAATGATATACCTCCCTCTGTTTCAGCTACTTCTCCTTCTCAGCGCCCTGTAATTCTGTAAAACTCCTCATAGCCTCCGCCCTTCATAGATAAAATTTTAGTTAACTCTACTTGATACCGAACACTCGTGGAATACCGCTCCGACTCCGATATCAACTGAGTAGATACAATACTCAAAATCAAAATAGGTACTCGCTCTGATACGATTGGTACGAAGTAACGAAGTAATCAGAGTAATCAAAGTAATCAAAGTAACGATTTACCTCTCTGTATAGTAATCGTTACTTTCGGTATTCGTAAGTAACGAGTACTTTGTAACGAATAGTTACTTTTTCAACATCACTACACTGATGACGTAATGTCCAACATACAGCAACTGATGGTTATTTAAAAACTAAAATTGATAAGTTTAAGATTTTTTTGAAAGTTGTCTATTTCTGAAATTATGATTTTATTCCACGTTTCTGCCACTGGCGGATCCAGGGGGGGTGTCACGGGGTCATGACCCCCCCCATAATTGTATACCCACGTATCCTAGGGTTGGTAAGACTAAGTGACCTTGCATCAGAGATAGGTAATTAAATCACCCTTAAGACCCATGACCCCCCCAAAACAAAATTTCTGGATCAGCCACTGGTTTCTGCATCATAGTTAACTAAGTACCTACATAATTTTGCTTAATTAAATTAATTTACTAAAAAAGCAGAATATATGTCATTTATTTAATTCAAGATACATTTTACTGCTCTCAGAAAACTGGAAAAAATGTTTATTTGACAAATAAATATTGTTTCTCGCTTAAATTCAATGTTAAAGCTGTCACTCACCTGCCTCTTGGCAGTTTGAACATTTAATTAAGCAAAAGCAATGTTTATTTGTGAAATAAACATTTTTTCTGTTTTCTAACAGTAGTAAAATCTATTTCTAATTTAATAAATTACATATATTCTTCTCTTTGGTTTCAATTAATTTAATTAAAAAAAAATCTTGGACACCCTGTATAAATTATTATGTTAATATTTATATTTCTGTAAAAAAACCTATACAGAAGTAAACACTTCAAATTGTATTTTGGTATAAAATCGTTTTATTTAAAAAACTATCTAAAAGTCATCCTCATGGATTGCAAAACGTTTTCGTTCTGAACAGAACATCTTCATTGCCTGGAATGAAGTATTTCCACGTTAGATTAAGGCAAGTAAGGATTACCTTGTCTTGTCATGTCACCCTTTGTCATTCATTTTCCTTTCATATCAGTTGGTCTGTGCTAATGGAAATGGCAAGTACCTAGTTTTTTCGAGCAAGGAAGCATGTTGCTCTTTAGGCACATACATACTTTAATCTATTAACATCGACTAGTAGTCACAATATTTTATTAAAATCTATAATGTAAGCCATATATTATGAGGTTACCACCTTCATTGGTGTGCTAGTACAACTACTTTGCGGAATGTAAGTATTCTCCACATATTTTTCTCATTAACAGTCACAATTTTAACCTTTTTGCCTTAATCTAACGTGGAAATACTTCATTCCAGGCACTGAAGATGTTCTGTTCAGAACGAAAACGTTTTGCAATCCATGTGGATGACTTTTAGATAGTTTTTTAAATAAAACGATTTTATACCAAAATACAATTTGAAGTTTTTACTTCTGTATAGGTTTTTTTAAACTATGGTATACAGCCAATTATTGGGATTTTCCCATTGATTTTATTATATTTCTGTCTTCTCCTTCTTTTTCTTCTTCTTCTTCTTCTTCTTCTTCTTCTTCTTCAAATAGAGCTACAACCCTTTGTGAGTCTTGGCCTGCTTAACAATGTTCTTCAATTCTGTCCTGTCGGCTACTTTCTTTTGCCATTGCCTGATGTTCATGGTTTTAAGATTTCCCTCTACGTCGTCTATCCATCTTTTACGTGGACTTCTTCTGGTTCTATTTCATTGGGGCTTCCATCTCTGGATTACCTTTACAGCTCGATTATCTGGCATTCTTTCTAAGTGACCAAGCCAGTTTAGTCTTTGTGACTTTACAAATCTAACAATAGCTGCGCTCTGCATTAGTTATATTACTGTCTAGAGAATTGAATAACCTTTCAAATGAGCTAGTACGACACTTAAAAAATCATCGATTACGTCATCACGCCCAGATAGATGTCCGCCCAAATAGATGACGTCACTAGTCTGATATACATAAAAATCGACCTGGGCTGAGAGCACGCCAAATAGAATTCTATTTTGCTGACGTCACAAAATCCAATTTTACAATGGGAGAATCAACGGTTGCTAGGCAACGTAACGTCCCTAAAATAGAATTCTATTTTGCGTGCTCCCACTACTGTTTCGAAATTTATTTTCAAAATCCCCTATTCTTGAAAAAATGAATTTATTCCAACCTAAACATCCTCACTGTATAATCTAAGATCCCACTGCAAAATCACTACCTTCATAAGTTAGTTAATTAAAATCACATTTTTATATAAAATTAAGAATAGGAGAATACATTGATAACAGGTTGCCAGTAAAAAAAGTGTCTGTTTTTATATTTCTTTGTTTCGCCTTCCCTGGTATGTTCATCGTATATATTTGTATAAGCTTTTGCTACTGCTACTTTCGCTTCTTTTTTGACGACCGTGTAGTTTTGAAGATCAGTGTCTGACCTATTTTCTTGCCACTTTTTTACTTTTTATATATATTTTTCTCTTCTATTTCTATATTTTTTCGTAAGTTGTCTATATCAAACCCCTAAATTTGATATTCCAAATCGGTAGGCAATCAGCGAACATTTTTCATTTTCATTTTCCGTGCGGATTGTGCACAATCCTCCCAAGCTCTAAATAGATGCAGGCAAGTGATATAAAATGGTGTGTATTTCGCGAGACTTGAATAAAACATGATATCTCTTGACACCTGCCCATCAAACTTTTTCGTTTTGTTAACAAGTCACGATTTGCCCTTAGTGTTTGTCGGCGTCGCGTCGCTGAAATCACGACGCCATGCGCCACCGAGTTGCCCAACTAATGAATTCATGTGCTCGATTTTATTCCCCCGATGCTTAATCATCATTACATTACGTAAGCTGCTATTTTAAATATTTTCATTAAAAAAAAACTGTTGACTTGTGTCTAGAGTTGAGCAAGTTTGACTTGAATGTTTAAACTTGACTTGAGTTTGACTTAATTTCAAGTCAAACTCAAGTCAATCCTTCTGACAAATAATTCAAATCAAGTCAAACTGGTCAATCGTACAGGTTTGAAAATTCAAACTGTTTGTCAAACTAAATAGTTTGAAAGAGTTTGAAAAATAATTTATTTAGTAGATATACTTTTTTGTCGAGATTGACATGTTAGTTGCCAATTAAGATTAGAAAATTAGTAATACAATGAGTGCCACATAAAAGTATCGTGATACAGGAAGCGATTACAATCAAAATAGGGTAAATTTTTTTAAAATGATTCCTGTATGCTTAGAATGTCTTGCTGGCAAATTTCGTTTTATCGATATAACTTTTTTATATTTGAGTGTTACTAGATTAAAACAAAGAATCCGTTGGATAGTTTTTTATCATACCAAGTGTAATTTAATCTACTGTGGAAGCTTTCAAGTATTACGTAACGCAAGTTGGGGGGAGGGGGTCATGTAAAACGTTACGGCGCGTTATACGGGGGAGGGGGTTCGAACAGCGCGTTACGTAACATTGTTTTTTAACTTAAATAAAAAAACTACGGAATCCTAATCTCCCAACTTTTCAACTTTTGTTTATATTTTACATAGAACACCTGGATTGTATTATATTGTCCCCTCACGCTCCGCTTATGTTACAATAGGACAATAGTATTCAAGTGAAAAAATCTTAAAATTTGTAGATCAAGCACTGTAACACGTGTTTGCAATAAATAGCTGGACCTTTCTTCACAACAAAAGATGAAAAGATACAGATGGGATAACGAGGTTGTAAGAGCTTCAAAAATTGCGTTACATAATACTTGAACGGCCCCTTTAACAAAAATTTATGAACGAACAACAAAATATTACATTTTTGATAGAGTAGGTTTAATGAATTTTTTGCGACTTTGCAATGTCGTCTTAAAGAATTGGTTCACTATTTGTCATTTTATAACGCTGCTCTTTATTTTTACATAATACAAGTATGCACTTCATTGGTTTTAAAATCACCTGCCGCAATATCAAATAAATCAGTATATTTATTTTTCTTAATTAAGTCTGCTTCGACTACAGATTTTTTTCTCTTAATATTTGCAGTGGAAGAGAAGGGATACCTTCAAAATCAGACTCAATTTGATGTGGTATTTATTCTGACCCGAAACATATTCAGGTTCAGATATTATTTCACAAAGCACAAACTAACGTAATAAACAAGCCAAGCATATTATACTTCTTAATATAAAACACAAACTAATTTGCGGAGTAGCAGAGTACAGATTCAGACCTATCCAAATAAGTCAAAACAAAAGTCGGTACGATCTCAATTAGAATTGGAAATAAACACGTTGGGCAATATGATATTCAAACTTCAAACTGTTTGAAGAAGTTTGATTTTAAGTCAAACCTAAAGATATCGAAATCAAGTCAAGTCAAACTTTTTTACAAAAGTTGTAACATGTTATCGATGAACTTACAAAGCATCCCTTGTAACGGCATCATTTAACTACTTGTAACGCCAACCTGAAGATGATTTGAATATTTTAGAGATTGAAACCGGTCGTCGAAGTATTATTAAATGATTGTGAGTAAGTCTGTGTTTCTTTACTTCATTTAAAAAAAGTTTGGTTTTCAAGTCAAGTCAAGTTTGTTGAATAAAATCAAACTACATAGTTTGACTTGATGCATATTTACTTGTTAAGTTGTAGTAATAGAGAAAAGACAATGATTATTATTCTTTTTATATCAGCCTAAGTGAGCCGGTTATGTTTTTCAAAATTGACGGCTAACTTACTTGGCCTCGGTTTTGTAGACAATGTCAGGCAGTAGTTAAAAAGATCTGAGGGTGGTGTTTGTATCCTCAGGACTGTTGTGTCTGTTTTTTGTCTCATTTGTTTATGTATTATGCGTTTGTTTAATGTGTGTTTTTATGTTTGTGTATTGTGTGCTGCATATACAGGGTGTTTCTAAATAAGTATGACAAACTTTTTATATTCATCATTGGCAAGAGTACGGGTAATGGTCTGAATTTTTTTTAAGAAAAAAAATAGTAGGTACGCCACTGAAATATAAAAAAATAAATCTTGCCTTTTTTCATATGAGGCGCAATTTTTATACAAAAAGATAATACATCTTAACGCTTACAGAGTATTCGAGGTAGTTTTCATATGTATAGAAACTTATTTCAAATACTTTGTAAACGTTAAGATGTCTTATTTTTTTGCATAAAAACCGCCTCATATACAAAAAAGACAAGAAAGATTTTTTGTCGTAAATCGAACGAAGAATTCAAAAATGGTTTTTAATTTTAAATATCTCAGTGGCATACTATTATTTTCATTAAAAAAATTTAGACCATTACCTGTACGCGCGCCAATGATGAATATAAAATTCTTCTGTTATCTCTGAAAGAGATCATTTTGAACATTTGTTGTAGCTTTGAGCCTTCTTAATAGTGTTATTTTCTATTATTGTTCTAGTTTAGTATTATTGTATTAGATAGTTCTTGATAATGTATTAATGAAATGAAAAATACGCGTTAAGTTGTTTATTTTTTTACATAAAAACGGTGCACTATAAATTCATAAATCATTTTTACATAAAAAACGAGGAATTCAAAAATAATTTTTAATTTGAAATATTTTAGTGGCGTATCACTTTTCTCTTAAAAAATCAGACCATTACCCTATGCTCGCCAATGATGAATACAAAATTCTTATTTGTATTTCAGAAAAGGCGCAATAAATACCTTAAAAAGAGATGAAACTACTGGAGGTGGAAATGATCGTTATAAACGTATAAATAATTAACATCACATTACATAGTTTCTCACCTTTAGACGTCTGTGACAGGAGTATTTTATAAAATTCTACTGTCACAGTGACAGTTGTCATACTCTTCTAATACGTCTAAAGGTAGGAAACTATGTAATGTAATGTTAATTTATACGTTTATAACGATAATTTCCACCTCCACTAGTTTCATTTTTTTTTTGTTTCGCAATATATTATGCTTTTCATCTTCTGCGTTATTTTGCCGGTTATTAGCGCGCTCATCACTGTATATCTCAACTAAACTGTGGGTTATTTGTCTTGTTTAATTAAAATGTTCTGTTCGAATTAGTTCGAAAATAAAAAAACTGTTGGAGAAAACTTTAAAAATAATACGAGGCAAATGAGAGGGATGATATCTACATGGAGCACAAAAACCAAACTAGAATTCCACAAGGTTGAAGAAAGGAAACAACAAAAACACAACATCACAAACAATCCCGAAACACTCACAAGAAGAAATTAAAATATGACAACAATTCCATACGTCACGGGGCAATCAGAAAAATTAAAAAGGATTAAAAACAAGTACATTACAACAACATTCAAAATAACCGACCCTCTGAAAAACCCTCTATTCTGTTCAAAATCAAACGCAACACACAAACACACAAGAAAGATAAAAAAAACTGAATCTATAAAATACCCTGTGAGTGTGAATGCATCAATTTCTACGTGACATGAAACTATATCAATACATATTATGGTATGAAAGAAGAACCTAGGACCTTATGGCCAAAGACTATTTTTAGAATTCGGAAATTCAGATTCGTTCTTTTCAAATAAAGTTAGTTTTTAGTTCAATGTATTTTGAATACTCGTTTCTGATGAAGATGAAGCTAATGTTAAACGAAACATGCTTTTATGGTCATTATATTTTGTAAGTAAGTTCACAATGAATTAGATCATTCTTCTTACTCGAATATATTTTATTACAGCAGTTTTTGTTATAAAGAATAAATTTATATACACAAAAGAGCTGCAGTTGAGCTATATACTATCTCAATCACACTCCCTATTCTGTGCGCCCTACAGACATAAACATGGTAGGCGGCAAGGGAGTATCATTATAATGTTTTTATTAGCAATCTAATTCTGTTTTCTATACTTATATAAAAATAAAAAACGAGCTACTTTAAAAGACTATGTGGAAGATAATCAGCACATCATATAGTTAACTGATTCTAAAAAAGGAAAAAATACAGCTGAATTTCAGACAAATAAAGGACACCGCACACATCTTATGAAAAATATAATGTCACTCAAATGAAATAAAATTTACATGAATAGATGCGTCCTGAAATTTCAATAATTTGATACCATTGCGCCAACTCTATATTTTGATTAACAAGAGCGTAAATTGATAAAAATAAATCTAAAATCAAATTGGAATGTACGTGTGTCAAAGAGAGAAAAGAGATCTTGTGATTCGCTAACTCCATAAATCTTTCTCGAGGGATTAAGGCAGAGGTTTACTCTTATCTTTTCCTATTATTATTGATAATAAAGTAGGTATACTTTGGTTAGTTGTAGCGTCTCTAATCCTCTTAAGCTAGTGGTGAATAGACTGTATTCAATAGCCGCTAGACGGCTAGACTAATATTATTTATGAATGAAAGTTTTTTGGACTTCAGTATGCGATTTTGATAAACTTTAATTACAATTAACGCACTAATTAAGCAAAATTCAGAGTTGGCGTAATGGTATCAAATTATTGAAATTTCAGGACACATCTATTCATGTTAATTTTATTGCATTTGAGTGACATTATATTTTCCATAAGATGTGTGCGGTGTCCTTTCATTCTGGTATATTTGATCAACTAAAAAGCACGCAAAGTTGTGGCAACAGCAATTTTAATTGCAACTGTGGCTCATAATCATCAATCAGCTCTGATTTGTCTACTGTTTGACATAGGCATCCTCCAAATATTTCCATATTCTTCTGTTCTGCGCCTTTGGTATCCATTTGGTCACAATACAATTTTCTTAATGTTGTTCTGAAGCTATTTCCTTGTGGCATTTTTATGATTAATTATTTATATGGGAAATAAGCCATAATTAAAATGAAAAAAAATTATTTTATTAACGTTTCGACGCCCAAATCGGGTGCCGTTGTCAAAATACAAAATATTACTAGAATAAACAAAAGTGTTGTTGCTAAGCAAAAAAAGTCTTCTAATAATTTATTTAATAATAATCGAATGGAACAGAACAACTTAGAACGGGATCCTACAACATTCACAAGAAATAATACGAGGAAAATATCAATACCATATATAAAAGGACTATCCGAGAAACTTAAAACAATAGGAAATAAATTCAACATTTCAACAACATTCAAAACAACAAACACATTGAGATCTATTCTATCTAAAACTAAACCTAACAATGATCAAGAAAGAACAAAGAATTGCATTTATAAAATACCTTGTGAATGCGAACAATTTTATTTAGGTGAGACATCAAGACCATTAGACGTTAGAATAAGTGAACATCAATCTTATATTAAAAATAGAGAATTTGATAGATCTCAAATATGTCAACACGCATGGCATAATGAGCATAGAGTTCAGTGGAGAGATTCAAGTATAATCCTGAAAGAATCAGATAGTAAAAAGAGAAAAATCAAAGAAGCGGCTCTAATTATGCTAAATGAAACCAATTTTGTCGCAAATTCCTCGATAGAATGCAGTAGGATGTGGTTACCCATACTGAAAGAGGAAGTCAATAGAAAGAAAATACCAAGATTAGTAAGTCAATAATATCGAGCTAGTACATATTTTATATTTTAGTACATATTACTTATATATCTAGTATTATTAATATATTTATAATTTAAACCTGTTACAAGTCAGAATTTGGTATTATTTTTTGAGAGTAAATTAAATGTAAAACCAAATACTTACGATGTCGGGATAGTATCACAAGGTTTTTTCCTGGTTTTCCCTTGTGATTTACTATGAAGTCTCTAACGCGAGAATTTTACTGTCGTTGCATTTGGTTGTCTTTTTAAAGACAGATCACATGCTATAATTTTTTTGTGACGGATATTCTTGAGTTAGGGTTGATTTCATGTAATCGAATGAACTATCTTTTAGTAAGTCGTCCCAGGAACGCAACTCATAAATATTGGCAATATCATTTTAAAGTCTTCTACTTTAAAATGTATAATATATGTATGAATTGCCAATATAAATGAGTCAGATTAAATAAATTATTAGAAGAATTTTTTTGCTTAGCAACAACACTTTTGTTTATTCTAGTAATATTTTGTATTTTGACAACGGCACCCGATTTGGGCGTCGAAACGTTAATAAAATAATTTTTTTCATTTTAATTGTGGCTTATTTCCCATATAAATAATTAATCACAATACAATTATTTTGAGGTCGTCGGTCCATTGCGTTGGGGTCTTGTCTGCCCGTGGTCTCCACTCAAGGAATTTTTTCCATCTATCGTCTTTCATTCTTGCAACATGTCCAGCCCATCTCAATTTTTTGCATTGTAATACGTTCGATATCTTCCACTCCGATTTGTCTACGAACTTCCTCGTTGCAATTGAATCGCTTATTGTATAAAGGGAATAAGTCCACTTCCGTACGAAATTAAAGTGAGATATACATTTTGTTAAACCAATGTCGACGGATCGATGAGTCTTTAAAAGAAATTTGTATCTCTCACCGTACGTGAAATATCGCACGATATTTTGGAGGCACGACTTTTGTTGATCGTATAAAGGGAACTAGTCCGGTACTAATTACCTTTATACAATAATTCTTGTGGCGCCACCATCGTTTGTGGCACTTTGTCGTTTATTTTATTACTTCGGTTAGCTTACGTTAGTTAGTCTTACGATGTATTTTAGGTCTTGTTTGTAATAACACACCTGTTTTTATAAATAAATTAATAATTTAACTGTAGAGAAGCAGCACTATTTCGTCTTTTATTCATTGATTGTACAAAGGAATAAAGTCCCAGCCTTTAAAAACGACTTTCTGACCTTAATCGTTTTCAAAGCCAAGTTTGCTGTATCACATGTCACTCTACTAGTCTCCTTCTACACTTCATCTGTAGAACAAAATTTGATAGATCATCAAGTTTCTAAACTAAATAGTTTTTTCGTTTTTCTCAACAATAATTATTGTGGACTTATACCCTTTATACAATAAGCGCTTCAATTGTGGTTAGTGTACGGTACATTCCATGTCAAATCACTCAGGCTGACAGGCAACTCAGTTGCCTGTCAGCTCTTGTAACATACTGACCTAATTTGTTACCTTTGACCCACTTACAACGTGTGGGAGTCATATGTTATCCTAGGGCCGTATCCTTAGGGATTATATCCATCACATCAAATTTTTGTCGTGAGGTCGATATTTTCGAGTTAATTGTACTTATAATAGACGCCTATATTTTTGACTATAATATTGCATGTAACTTTTTTGATATTGTAATATAATTCAAATCCTTGTCACCACTTAAAGTCCTATGTTTTGTCTATCCGTGGGCAAATTTTCAGCCAAATCGATTATGATGTATTTTGGGAATGGAGAAAAATGTAAAAAACGGTATTTTAACGTTTTCTACACTATAAAATTTGATCAAAAGCTTGTTTTGAATCAAAGTAACTTGTTATAATGCCATATAATGACATTTTTGAGTCCCTTCTATTAAAATATTATGTTTTCCATTGATACTTGTCTTTACGATAGAAAATGCAAATTTGTATAAATAAACACCAAATCACTGTAAAATCGCATAAAATAACATTTTGAGAAAAAAGAAGAAGAAGATTTTTTGACTTTAAATATCTTATTTTTACGTCCCGCAGAAGCTATATACCAATTTTCAGACAAATCGGAGGTCCAAATTTTTTTTTGCTCCAAAATTGAGTGATTTGAAATGGAATGACCCGTACATCTGAACTAATGCTCTCTGAAACTAATGCCAAGGATGCTGAATGAAGCTGATATCGGAAATCCAACTGCGCTGTGGGTCATGGTTCATGGTCATACAAATACATGGTACCACCCTTGTAATGTAACCCCAAGCTAGCAGTTAAATAAGATTGAGAACTCTCTAAGATTGAGAACTAAAGTGTTATGTGTGGTCTCGATTACTATATGGCTGTGAGACCTGGACATTAAAACAGTATGATGTCAACAAACTGAATTCATTCGAAATGTGGATGTACCGCCGAATGTTAAGAATAAACTGGACCAGCAGAACTAGGAATGAAGAAGTACTGAAAAAAATGAGCACACGTCTTCATACCAATACTATCAAAATTAGAAAGATGTCATATCTAGGACACATAATCCTTCACAGTGGCGGTTTCTCCATAAGTGCACATGTGCACGTGAACCCCCAAAATTATTTTCACACCAACATTCATATATGTAAAATTTATCATTCTGTAAATAACATTTTAATCTAACTATACAGTAATAATTGAAATTCGAAATAATAGATCCAAGGAGTTTATAAGTATCTAATAGGTAACATTTAATTATTTTTATTCTATTTCAAATGAGAAACTTCACGGATGCGAGGCCTTAGACATAACCCCTCGTTCACCGCTCTTAGGGTGGTTCCTATCCAAATGACTTTTCATAAGGCAAAATACAACTCACCACCCGCCCCGCTACCAGCTATAGCCCACAAGTTTAGATGGCCACAAGAGCACAAGTTGGATGTGATCTGATGTGATCTTATGGTGTTTTTAACGGTTCCATGACATCTCGTAACGCGACAGTTCGGAACCGGACAAGTGGTAACGGACAACTCGTAACAGCGACAGTTCGTAACGGCGACACTTCATAACGGCGACAGTTCGTAACTATACAAGTTCGTACCGGACAATTCGTAACGTCCGAATTTAATTATTCTGTTTATTTTTGTTAACGTGGAAACTTAATGTTATTACAGTTATAAATGAACTTATGTTATTAATTTAACGAATCAGTAACCTTATAAACATTTTTAGAGCATTTTATATTTCGTGTTTTAGAATAATAACAAAGGTATTTAAAGACGCAAACAAAGATTTAAATAAAATACTTACATGCAAACTGTTAAAACTATTAAATATTTTGAAAACGTATTTTGCATATTTTCTACTTGCCACTTCTTTTTAAATATATTTGATACACATTTTTGAATATATTTTGTTACGAGTGTCGCCTTTACGAACTGT
The DNA here is from genome assembly GCF_917563875.1 of Diabrotica virgifera virgifera. Classification (NCBI taxonomy): domain Eukaryota; kingdom Metazoa; phylum Arthropoda; class Insecta; order Coleoptera; family Chrysomelidae; genus Diabrotica; species Diabrotica virgifera. The sequence continues at coordinate 25,753,129 of NC_065444.1, read as the reverse complement.
CGCTGTTACGAGTTGTCCGTTGTCCGGTTACGAATTGTCGCGTTACGAGATGTCTGGGCACGGTTTTTAACGTGCACGGCACACGTTCCTTTAAATTTTGCTTTCGTGAAGTTCGAATTTCGGAACAATATTAAGAATGGAAGGATTTGTGGATGTAAATGTTTTAGCGTGGAATATTTAAAATCAATTAAATTTTCTTCATTATATTTAGAAGAAAAATTAAAAATGTCGAAACCAAATTTGTTAATTAAAAATGTACCAAAGTGCAAAGGTCGGAATCATAAATGATTATTTAAAATGGAGATTTGTGTAAAAACTTACAAATTGTGTAGGTGTGAAGCACATATTTGGAGAAGAGGAAGCATAATGAATAAAATAGAAGATACGATTTTAACTAACCGGCGCAGTCCACTTAACTAAATTTTTGATTAAAAATAATTTACAAGATGATTTTTCTGAAATAATTTGAATTTTTCAATTACTTGTTACGATGCCAGTTACAACTGCAGAAACAGAACGATGTCTTTCTGCATTGAAACGTATCAAAACTTTCCTTTTGAATAGCTATGGGTCAAGATCTATTAAATGCACTCGCAATGGTTTCAATTAAAAAAAAAAAAAATGATTCAAGAATTCCAAATTTTACTGAATTTGGTTGTGAATAATTTATCTAAAAAAAAGGCGACTGACTTTCGTTTCAAAATTTGCTTGTAACATTTAAACACTAAATTATAATTTTACGTAAATAAAATACATTATTTATTGTAATTTTTAATAAGGTCCTTTGATTTTTACAATTTGGCGACACAAAAAATTTTACCTAAGGAAATAGGGTCTCAAGGTCTTTTTATATCTTAATATTATGTGTGCACCCCCAATATTTTACACCTGGCGCCGCCACTGATCCTTCATATGGAATTTGAGCAGATACAGGTAATATTAGAAGACAAGACCGAAGGTAAAAGGGGTATAGGAAGAAAGAAAAAATCTTGGCTACAAAACATCAGAGACTGCACCAACATAACAGGAAATCACTTAATTCATCAAGCCCAAAAACAGAAAGAAATTTGCCATATTGATCGCCAACCTCAATAGAGAAGGCATTTAGGAGTAGGAGGATAGTAGCGGTACTTTAGAAAAAGTTTCGAAGCTCCCCACTCCTCAACCTATTCAGTTAAAGACTTTAAAGTACAGAAACATAGTAAAATACATTAATTTTGAAAGGCACTCTGCCGAGGTGTGGGAAGGAGGCGTACATGAAGTATAAAACATCAAACACTCCAGAATCCAGAGACACCTATAGAAGAATACGAAATTAAACAATGCAATTGGTAAGAAGAACAAAAAATGAACACTGGGAACAGTTTACAAAAAGGATGGAAAGCGACTTCTACGGAACACAAAAACAAATATGGAGATTCATAAGAAACCAACGGAAAGAAATGGCAGAATTGATGGAATACAATAACATACCAGCAAACGAATGGGAAAGATACTTGACGGAACTGTTTAAAGGAAAGGAAAATAATCAAAACAATAACCTACCTGAATTAAGACACGAAATAGAAATCAGTTTTCAGGAAGTAGAGATAGCCATAAATTCACTCAAAAATAGAAAGTCACCAGGACCAGACGGAATAACCAACGAGCTTCTAAAATACGGAGGAGAAAGTATAACCTTAAATATAACAAAACTTATAGGTACACAAACTAATATTGCACTGCAAGATACCAGACGCATGGAGAAACAGCATGATACCAATGTTCAAGAAAGGAGACAAAGAAGACCCCAACAATTATAGAGGTATAATAAATCTATTGAACACCGCACTTAAGCTAACCACAAAAGTCCTAACCAACAAAATCAATAAACTAACAACTTTATCAGATGAACAACAAGGATTCAGATCCGGAAGATCCTGCGTAGACGCCGTATTTGTACTGAGACAAAACACAGAAAAGGCCATTGAATACAATAAACCAGCATATCTATATTTTATAGACCTGACAAAGGCTTTCTATCGCATCCAAGTCGAAGATGTCTTACATTTACTGTATAGAAGAAACACACCAATCAATATTATACAAAGCATCGAAAAACATCTACTTTCATAATCGAATACAGGCAAAGATAAATGGAAAACTAACGCAGTTTATACCAGTACAAAGTGGAGTCAGACAAGGTGACTCGTTAAGCCCACTGCTCTTTAATATAATAATGGGCGAAATAATAGCAGCAGTACGTAAAGGTCATGGTTACAGAATGGGGAACAAAGAAATCCAAATATTATGTTATGCAGACGACGCCGCATTAATCGCCGAGACAGAAGACGATCTCCAAAGATTAACCCACATCTTCAATACAACAGCCAAGAAATACATATGATAATATCAGCAGAAAAAACCAAATGTATGACAACATCTAAATACTCACTACGATGTAAAATCGAAATTGATGGGAAAATAATAAAGCAGGAAGCAAGGTTTACATATCTGGGAATAGATATAACCAGTTACGGAGATGTTGAAGAGGAAGTACGACAACAAAGCTTAAAAGCAAGTAAAGCGGCGGGATCTCTTAATGACACAATCTGGAAGAACAAACACCTAAGACAAGACACAAAAGCAAGAATCTATAAAGCAGCAATTAGACCTATATTGACATACACGGCGGAGACAAGACATGACACATCTAAAACGAGACGACTACTAGAAACAACAGAGATGAAAATACTCCGACGAATATCAGGGAAAAGTTTGTTGGATAGGGAGAGAAGCGAAAACATAAGAAGATCATGCGATGTAGAAGACATAACTGGATGGGTGACAAAACGGAAACAGGAGTGGAACGAACTCATTAGTAGAATGACAGAGGATAGGATAGTACGAATAGCACGAGATAAGTCACCAAATGGACGAAGAAGTATTGGCAGACCAAGAAAAAGATGGTGCGATACCTTAAACAATTTAGGAGGCTAACATTGAAGCAGAAACAGCTTTAAAGCCTACACACAAGAAGGAAGAAGAAGAAGAAGAACTCTGCCGAAACAGCTGCCGTGACATTAATGTATTATAATAAATTTTGTGAAAGTTTTGAAAACAAAAATTTTCAGTGTTTTATTGTTAGAATCTCTATAACCCTTTTAAATCACTTGAGACGGCGCTACTGAAGAAACGACACAATACGTCGGCCTCTAGACGTAGCAGGCGCTTATCTATGGTCCCAGAGGAGTCTCTGGATTTCCTCGTGTGTACTCTGAGCTGCATATCGGGCTGCGCCAGGGTTGAGTCCCCGTGCCCCTTTCTCGTTGGGGCACGATACCATCTGTGTTAACGGCCGATCGACGTTGCTGATACAGCTTTAATACCGATTTGATTTATATTGTTGCTGCTTGCCTTGTGTCGATGTCGATGTGCATGGTGGATATATTTGTGTCGTTTGACAATCGGGGGAAGGGGGAAGAATATTTAAATGTATTTAATGACTTTTGTTTTCCAGACAAAATGATGGTCGCGTAGATAAAAGGATTAACTCAGAATAAGTGTCGTCTATTTAGACAAGGTGAAAACGGCGGGTTAGTTGGAAAAAATATTCCCATGAGATTTTTTTGCATAATCACATTCGTGAGACACCCCAGAATAAGGTTTAAGAAGTCGCCCACGCGAAAAGTGGTCCAATTTTTTTTTAACAATTTTTTTTAATCAAATTGCAAAAATCAGTATTTTTGGCACGGACAAATTTTTTTTAGATTTTTTGGACCATTCCAGACAAATAGGGTCTCTTGTAATTTTTCTCTAAAGTTGACCGTGTTCTAGTTATAAGCAATTTAAAATTTGGAAAACGCGAAAATGGTCATTTTTAAGACTTACATAATAACTCGGTTAAAAATTATTATTTAGAAAGTCAGAAAAAGACTAAATCAAATTTAAAGCCCCCCTACATGATCCTGAAGAAATTTGTGTCATTAATTTATGACTAAACTGTTATTTTTAATTAATAATAATGAGCGATAAGATCGTATTGACGCGGCTGTAAATGTGAGTGCGAGTGAGATGCGCCATTGGACTGCCTGAATGGCATCTCTTTCGCCCTCATCATGGACGGTCGCCTAATACGTGCATGGCGCTCATTATTATAACTTAAAAATAACAACTTAGTAATCAAATAATGACAAAAAATTCTTCAGGATCTTGTAGGGGGAGATTTAAACTTTGATTTAGTCGCTTTCTGACTTTCATAGTAATAACTTTTAACCGAGTTATTAAGCCTTAAAAATCGCCATTTTTCGTTTTTTTCAATTTTAAAATGAAATTTTACCTCGAAAACGATCAACTTTAGAGAAAAATTATACCTTTTTATCCAGAATGGTCCAAAAAACCTAAAAAAAATTTGTCCGGGACGAAAATATTGATTTTTGCAATTTGATTTAAAAAATTGTTAAAAAAAATTTGGACGACTTTTCGCGTGGGCGACTTCTTGAATCTTATTCTGGGGTGTCTCACGAATGTGATTATGCAAAAAAATCTCATGGGAATATTTTCTCCAAAAAACCCGCCGTTTTCGCCTTGTCTAATTGGATAGCATTTAGATGTTTATCTCACTTAAATATTAGTCATCTAAGTTCAAAACCCGACATGTCCAATCAAACGAAATTTAAGTAAAACCGAAAAAACTTATAGAAACTTAATTTCAGTTTGAAATTACCTGCATCGAAGTCTATTATTTTTGTTTGGCAATTTCTATACTTAATACATGGTGCTCATAATTCTATTGCATCGGAGTTTCTTTAAAACGAAATTTAAATTTGGATTTGTCGGATTTTGCATGATTTCGGCTTGGACAAGTCGTGTTTTGACCACAATATCTTGCTTAAAATAGCAGGAATCGAAAAAACTTTAAATGTTTTATATTTATTATTAAAAAAACTACATGTGTTCATGGGCATACACCAATAATATGTCTTCTTTCTTCCTCTTTATTGGCAATTCTGCGTGTTCATTGGCGGATTGATATCTATGGAAAGTTGAGACCCCATTTTTTAGGCGGTCGGCCGATACTTCTACTGATTGGTGATTTATCTCTTGCTGTTTTGACCACACGGGTCCCCTCGATTCTGTTTATGTGATTATTTCATTCTTCTTTTCTATTTAGTGCCCATTCGTTTATACCTACACTGTATGCTACATTTTTTCAAATATGTTTACGATTTCCACAGTAATTGATGGATTCGACCGTTACTTGATGGCGAAGTTCATTTTATCTAACAATAAAACACTGAAAACGTTTGTTTTCTATACTTCCACAAAATTTATTACAACTATGTGACTACACAACACAAATTAGCAGCCTACCATAGCATGATACATAGACTGACAGAAATTCCCATGTCAAAAAATAACTTCGAGATAGAACTGAACATTATTAAACAAATAGCAGTAAACAATGGCTATAACGAACAAACAATTAAGAAAATTTTAAACCAAAATCCAAACCAAATAAGAAAGCCCTGAAATTAGTTTATCCACCACCACAGAAAGAACCCAGTACCTTCTGCTCTATCACATATACTGGCAAGATAACAACAAAAATAGCCCAGATACAAAAAAGATAGGAATAACACCAGCTTTCAGAACTAACAACAACTTAAGCAAATATATAATGAACAATAAGAGCCGAGGGAGAAAACAACTACAGAGTGGTGTTTACAAACTAACTTGTGGTGAATGTCCGAAAAATTACATCGGTCAAACTGGCAGAACCTTTGACAAGCGGATAGCAGAACACAAACGGGCTTTCAACAATAGAAAAACAGACACATCTACATACTCACTTCACTTTCTAGATCATAATCATTCTTTTAATGAACAGTTTCAAATTCTGCATATTCAAAATAAAGGCCTTAAGCTATCTTTATTAGTATCTATGGAAATTAATAAATTGAAAAATAAAGATATAATTCTGAATGACCAACTCGAGACAAACACCTTCCCACTCCTCAACCTCTTCAGTTAAAGACTTTAAAAAGGCAAACACATAGTAAACTAAATCACTTGAGAAAGACACTCTTCCGAAACAGCTGTAGTCACATAGTTGTAATAAATTTTGTGGAAGTATAGAAAACAAACGTTTTCAGTGTTTTATTGTTAGATTTCCACAGTATTCACTGTATTCCTTCACTCAACGTTCTCTCCAGTTTTTTCTGTTTTGCCAGTCCCCTTCCTGCAGATTTCTTCTTTCCATTGCTTCGTCCACTTTATCTCTGAAAGATCTTTGGGGTCTGCGTCACTTCCTTCATATAAAAAGGGAGATAGATTGGCATGAGTGGTGTTGTTTTGTTGGATACTTCTTACAAGGTATTAGCCAGGATGCTAAGAGAGAGACTCAACATATTTGCTGAAGATAAACTAGGTGAATATCAGGCCGGTTTGAGAGTTAATAGATCAGTGACAGATCAGATGTTTACACTAAAAGAAATCCAGACTACCTGTTATGAACATAAGGTATCCCTTCAAGCGTTGTTCCTAGATTTTAAACCAGACTATGATAGCGTTGAGCTCCTTGGGCATATAGCACTTGAAACCATAACATGGAGAGGATTCTTATCCGATAAATTTGAAGTGAACACAGGTCTTAGACAAGGAGATCAGTTTCCGTTATCCGCGGTACTTGTTAACTTAGGATTGGAAACAATAGTCAGAAATAGCCGAGTTAAAACAACCGGGTTCATCTTCAACAATGAGCATCAATGTCTGGCCTTCGCTGATGATTTTAGTGTTCTAACACAAACAAGAAAAGAGTTAAGAAATGTTATAAAAAGATTAGAAAAGGAGGCAAAATATTTTGACCTAGAAATAAACCAGGAACAATTAAAGTACATGATACCCGGGAAATAAAGAGCAAAAAGAAGAGGGACAACTTATATAATAGTATATATAATGTATATAATATATTGTAAGCCTTATATTATTGTATTATACATATACTACTTGTATTTTTAGCCCTAGGCATTCAAGCCCTTTTGAGATTTGTAAATAAAAAATTAATAAAAAACATGCGAAACACACATTTTTACATTAAAAGATAGGTCTATCCTAAAATTTATATTTATTTAACATACAACAACCCAAATTTGCAAAACCACCGAATTCTATTGAACGCATTAAGCACTTATTATTTGAAATTGAACAAATTTGTTCAATGTTCAATTAAGGGAATATTTAAATGTTTGTAAATTAGTTTTAGAATTTGTACATTTGTACAGAGCGCAACAGCAAATCGATAAATCCATCTGTTTTTGATTGAACGCGAGTGAGCAAGCGGGCCCGCTATCATAAAAACAAACATTTCATCCTTTCCTAAAGCACCTGTCATCCATTTATTTCATCCCTGATTTAACAGTCTCACTCAAATATCCCCGAGGACTCTAACCGCAACCATAAGCAACAGAATAGACATTTAGAATGTACAAATACGAATTACAAGTATGATGACTGGATTTTTTTTCTCTCCAATGACTGCCATATGGGAAGCTGACGTTAACTATCGCTGTGGTGGAGTATGTTAGCTCACAGAATTGCGTATTCGATAGAAGTAGGAATAAAGGGATGGTCGTGTTTAAAATAGAAACAAAATTTTGATATTTTTTCAAATAATTTAGCTTGTTTTGTGATATAACGTGGTAAGAATAGAATAGAATAGAATAGAATAGAGATATGCTTTATTGTCATGAAAAATTTAACAATTTTATAGACAAAGCTTACAAGAATCATAAATAAAAAATAAAAACAATAACAAATACAATTTACTAAAATTATATAAATCGTCAATATAAATAAAATATAATGAAGTGAAACAACAAACAGTAACAATCTATTGCAAAATTTAAAAAAAAATTGCAAATTGCATAATCTACCTTAAGAAATTTAATAAGTTAAGTTAAGCTGCTGCATATGACACTCAAATATAGATAAGATTCTACTTATACATAAGAATATTATACTGTAATTTCTTAGTTATTGGTTAAGAAACTCTGCTATTGAATAATATGGTCTTTCAGATAAATAGGCTTTTGTCATTTTATGGAACTCGGGGAAAGAGGTTGCAGATTTAAGTTGTGGACGGAGATGATTATATGTATAGTTATTATATAGAAGCAAACAGTTTCTAATATATATAAAGAAGGTAGTGTTAGAATCCTGTGATCTTTGAAGTAGCTTCTGCGTAGTATACTTATAAGTATAGTAATAGAAACTCTTTAAACGACAATTTTTACTTTTATTATCTAAAATTAACTTTTTTTTACCTTTTATTGATGTTTATTAACATTTTTCATTAACATTTTGTAGCGTCAAGATAACAAAGATCAAATAATCAGAGCAACAGAGATGAAAATCCTAAGATCCATAAGAGGTATCACACTCAGAGATGGGATACGAAACGAGGACACATTGAGAGAGCTAGGCGTTCAAGATGTAGTGAGATGGACAAGAGCACGACGACGCACGTGGATGGACCATGAATGTATGGCAAAAGGTCGAAGACACAGAAGGCCAACACCAAACGACTAATAGGCAGACCCAAAAAACGATGGTACAAGAGCTTGAGCTCAGGATTTACAGCAGAGACTGTAACAGAAGAAACAAGACATACCTAGTCCTATTAAAAGAAGAAGAAGAAAGAAGAGGAATTAACAGAGCTCTAGGAATGCTTTAAAATTGTACCCTACAAGGCGAAGATGTCAATATTTTTAATGTTTCGCAAAGTGTTATTTCTAGACTTGCTCCTTGCCACATCTCTAGAGGGTGGGGTAGGGGGTCGCGTATAGTGTCATTCGATAGGCGTTTGAAAAATATTAAACAGGTGTTTTTTAAATGCTTTTTTTTGGAACTGTATTTATCGAGATATTAGACGTTTCCAAAGTTTTCCTGAGGTATCAGAATAAATCGTATTTTTCCAATTACAGCGACATCCACCAACAACTTGAAAAAATTTCTCCAATAAAATAATTTATTTTTTCCGAAGAAATGCAAATCTGCAATAAAAAATTGGGATTTCTATTTAAGATTTCAAAATGAGCCCCGTCTCACCCTCAGGGGATAGAAGAAGAGGGTCGCGTTTGGTATTATTCGACTTTGGATTTAAAAAAAAAATATTGAACAAGCTTTTCGATCCGATGTAAATTTCGCGCAATATTCGACCATCTCTCTTCTTTTAATACCCCCGGAATATATACCTTATATTCTATGTAACAGGCCTAGATTAGTGTTGTTCTTCGACGATCTTAAACTTTTTGCTATCAAATTACTACATTGAACAAGAATATTTAATACCTCGTTGTATACCTAATATTTTTTGCCCTAAAACTTATTATTAGTCCTGTCGCCAGGGGGGTTACAACGGCCTCCTTTATTCAGATGGATTTGCACAAGTTTTTTTATGTATTTTGACCCGTAGAACACGACAGAGTCGAGTACGAGAATTCAAGCAATACGGTTGGATTTTGTGTTCGAGAGAACTGGTTACGGTTAGTTACAAAAACGTTTGGTATTTGGTGTTGTGAATATGACTAAAAGTGATGAAACGGTCCCACCAGATAGAGGAAAACAAGATGTAGAAGAGAACAACACGGAAATGATGATGACGGACGAGGAAGGTAACAGGAACAAGAGAAAAAGAGAGGAAAATAATCAGGTTGAAATACAAAATAATGACAAATCTAATAATAGCAAAATAGGGGTAAGTACACCTAATACTAATATATCTGAAAGGCCAATAAATTTTTATTCTGCTGCGGATGCCGGTCCATATTATGTATTCGTTCAGAATAACCACGGCCAGATCGGGAGGCTTCACCGTATTGGATCTGCGAGGGTGATTATGGGAGCGGTCCCAGAAATTAAAAATAATATTCTAAGAATGGATGTGGTAGGTATTAACAAAATCAAAGTTGAATTAAATTCTTACAGTAGCGCTAATTTATTAATAAGGTCAGAAAAGTTGAAAGAAAAAGGATACGAGGCGTATGTACCCACATTTTTTACCCAAAAAAAAGGAGTCATTAAACAAGTTGATATTGAATTATCAGAATCGGAATTACGCCAGATCATTAAACCTAAATTTGGAAATAATTTTGAAGTTTTATATGTAAAACGAATGAAAAGAAAAAATGGTGAACAAGAAATCATTACACCGACAATTATTGTTACATTTAAAGGACAAATGATCCCATCACAAGTAATTATAGAAAAACTTATTTATGATGTAGAAATCTATATTCCAAGGGTCGTTCAATGCAATAAATGCCTACGGTACAACCACGTTGCTGGCCAGTGTAGAGGAAGGGTGAGATGCGTATTTTGTGGGGGTGAACATGAAGCCGATGAGTGTGACCAAAAGGAAGAACCAAAATGTGTTTTATGTGGTGGAAATCATGCAGCAAAGGATAGAAAAAACTGTAATGAATTTTCAAAGCAAAAATCGGTTAAGAAAATGATGGTAATTGAAAACATTTCATACACAGAAGCTAAAGATAAATACGAAAACAGCTACGCAACCGTAGCCAAAAATAAACGAGACAGTCCATATTATACAACGGTCATAAATAAAAAAAAGGCGTATTGAAAACAATAACAATAGATCAGGTTATTCAGAAGAACATAAAAAAATTATTGAAATTCCAAGGTCATCGGCTTCAGTGGAATTTGAACAATATACAAGCATACCAAATTATAGATGCCAGGCCGAAGAGACACAAAATATAAATCAAGAAATGAAGGACTTCATGTTACACATGATTAAGAATATTTTACAAAAATACTTTCAAGTTTCACCAGATCAAAAATTGTTAGAGTCACTTAAAATAGATGTAAACCAGAGTCTTATATCGCAATTTTCTTAGTTTTACAATATAATACTAGATCTATAGTTCATAATAAGGGAAGCATAGAAAAATTTCTGTTAGACAAAAATATTTCCTTAGCTATTTTATGCGAAACTTGGTTAAAAAAAGAATATAAATTTTCTATTAGTAATTTTAATATTTTTAGACATGATAGAGAGGATGGATTTGCAGGCTCTGCCATATTACTAAAAAAATCATATGCATTCAGTAAAACTAAACCTTTTTTCAGAATAAATGACTTAATGTGTGTGTCTATTAAAATATTATTAGACAAAAATACTCAAATTAATATATATTCTATATATGCTAAACCAAATTTAAAAATAGGTGAGAGGGACTGGACTAAATTTTTTGAAAGTCTAGAAAAACCTTTTATTGTGGCAGGTGATTTTAATTGCCACCATAGTGTGTGGGGTTGCGGAAGGACTGACGTAGCTGGTAATAATTTACTCGCGGCAATAGAAAATACCAATTTAGTAATTCTTAATACTGGAGAGGAAACTTTGATTTCTACTCCACAGCAAGTTCATAAATCAGCAGTAGATATATCACTTTGCTCTAATGGAATTGCTACACTTTGTAATTGGAGAGTTGAACAAGTCTCTTTAGGGTCTGACCATTTACCTATTATAATTGATATATCTAATAACATAAGTGTAGATAAAAATGTAACAAATAGTCAAAAATATAATTTTAATAAAGCAGATTGGATGTTGTTTTCTCATATAGTAGAAAAAAACACAATAAAAAATGATAAAATTTCTTATGATCAATTTATTGAATATATACTTAATGCAGCGGATTTCGCTATACCATTAAAGAAAACAATAACCAACGCTAAATTTAATAAACATTGGTGGAACCAAGAGTGTACAAATATGATTAACTTGAGAAACGAAGCTCTTTTACGTTTAAAAAGAAATACAAACATAACAAATTTTATAGAATTAAGTAAGATAGAAGCACAGACAAAAAAAATTATAAAACAAAGTAAAAGAGCTTCGTTTAAAGATTTTTGTGCTAAAAAACTGAATAGAAACACTCCGTTAACCTTAATATGGAGTTATCTTAAAAAGTTGAAAAATACGTATAAAGAACCTGTTAGCAAGATAACTGAAGGCGACTGGAACGAAGTCTTCCTAGATAGAATAGCGCCAGCTTGGGCTGAGGAGGATTTAGAACATATATGGAGATTAAACGATGAGAGACAAAAAAATCACAAAGAAGACACTTTGTTAAAGCAATTCACCATAATGGAATTGGAGGATAATCTAAGTTCCCGTAAAAATTCTGCTCCCGGGTTAGACGGTATATACTATAATATGCTGTCTAACTTGCCCAAAAAATGTAAATACATTTTGCTAGATATCCTTAACTCAATTTGGGAAACTCAAGATTACCCAAGCAGTTGGAAGAGGTACGTAGTGGTTCCAATCCAGAAACCAAATAAAGAACCCCATTTATCAGATTCATACAGAGGAATCTCACTAGCATCATGTGTTTTAAAAACTTTGGAACGCATGATAAAAAGAAGATTAGAATCTTGGTTAGAAATTAATAAGAAGCTCCCACAGTATCAATTTGGCTTTCGCAGGGGACACTCCACAATGGAAAATATAGGACACTTAGTAACAGATATCAACACCTCCTTTTCAAATTCTAAATCAGTAGTTGGCCTCTTTGTAGACATAGAAAGTGCCTATGACAATGTAAACCTAAAAATTTTATTTAATCAGATGAAAAATATCGGTCTTAATATTGATTTTGCTAAACGAATTATAAAATTATACAGTAACAGAACAATTTCATTAAGAATAGGAAATAAAATAATAGGTGAAAGAAAAGTTAACATCGGTATTCCACAAGGCAGTATTTTAAGTCCCACACTATATTTGATATACACAGCCGAAATCGAAAGCAAAGTTCAAAATTATGTCAAAATATTAGAATACGCAGACGATATCATAATTTACAAAGACGAATGCGAAATCCCCTTCGGAAGCAATATGGTAGAGAAAGCGTATAGTGAATTAAAAAGCTGGTGCAATTACATAGGTTTAAATATTTCTAGTCAAAAGACAAGGCTAGTTATTTTCTCCAGAAAACGGCAGATACCGAATTCAGTAACAATCAAAGATATTACTTTTCAAGTTCAACCATCGATTAAACATCTTGGAATTATTTTAGATAGGAAGTTGCTATGGAAAGAACATATAGAACACATAGTAACAAAAACAGAAAAGGGCTAAAACATATTAAGAGCAGTAAATGGTTGTAACTGGGGAGCAGACCCTAACATTGCTCTTCTGTTATATAAATCATACATTAGATCCATATTAGACTACGGTTCTATATTCTATTCACAAGCTGCGAAATGCCACCTTCACAAACTCGACTGTATAGTAACTAAAAGTTTTAAAAAATGCATTGGAGCCATGATGAGTACACCAAATTCTAATTTAATGATTGAATGCTGCGAACCACCTCTGGAGTTAAGAAGAAAATACTTAACCGAGAAATTTCTGTGGAAAATTGTTTCTAGAAACAGTAATTTAATAAAAAAAATTCATCAACTTTTTATATCAGATCTTACCAGTACATACTGGAAAAGTAAAAAATCTTTATTAATAGTAGAAGCTTACAACCAATATTTGAGTATTAAAGAATTAGTACATACTACCGATATATTACCATATTTTGAACTAAATTCAAAAGATATTATTAACATTGAACCAATTTTCTTTAGGGATTATTCTCAATTTCCTCAACTCATTCGAAACCAATTATTTGTATCAGATGTTAATGATCAAGTACTTAACAGTTATCAGTTATATACTGATGCCTCAAAAAAAGATAGTAGAGTAGCGTGTGCAGTTTGGGATCCAAATATCGAATATAAAGTAACAAAAAGATTAAATGAACATTTCTCAATATACTCCGCAGAATTGACAGCTATTTTTGAGGCATTATTATATATAGAAACTAACTGCCATCAAGAAAATTTCATTATTTTTTCTGACAGCAGAAGCGCCCTAGAAAAATTAAATAAACTCCACAATAAAACCAATTTAAATTATATTGAACTAAATATAGCCAAAAAAACTATGGAATTAACGAACAGTGGAAAAATCATAAAACTAGCATGGATTAAAGCGCACTGCGGTTTGAAACATAATGAAATAGTCGACAACTTAGCAAAAGGGGCCCTAAATGTAAATTACATTAGTAATTATAAATGTACCCCATCAGATTTAAATATATTTTCAAAAAACCAAGTGAAGCAGGAATGGGAAAGTTGGTATAGTGAAAGTCACAAGGGAAAATTTTATAAAAACTTACAAAGTTCTATTCCTTCTTCTACTTGGTTCAAAGAGGGCATTTTCGAAAAAGCATTCGTCAAAACGATTTGTAGATTAAGATTTAATCACACTTTGGTTCCATCACATCTTTTTAAAATTAAATTAAGGCAAGATCCTTTATGTGATTGCGGTGAAATAGGAACAACGGAACATATGATCTTAAATTGTAACACCATACAGGATAAGGTACAACATTTAAATTATGAATTGAATAAATTCAAATGTATTAAAAATCCATACAATCTTGCCCAATTACTTATATCTAAAGATATAAAAGTATATAAAACACTGTATAAACACATTTGTAATATAGGTTTAAAATTGTAAATTATATGTATATATTTGGAAAAAAAATAATAAAAAAAAATAGAAAAAAAAGAAAAAAAAAATAAAAAAAAAATTAATAAAAAAATAGAAAAATAAAAAAAAATTAAAAAAATAAAAAAAATAAAAAAAAAAATTAAAAAAAAAAATTGAAAAAAAATAGAATTCAAAAAAAATTTAATTATATCAATAGGCAGAAGTTTTCCATCCGCAAGGTTGAATTGTGGATACTTTTGGCGCCAATTGATTAAGAAAAAATATATACATAAGAAAAAATATAATATATAAAACCAAACACTTTTGTTAACTACAATAAAAAAAAATGAAAAAGAAATTATAAAGTGCAGCAATTCATGAGCTCAAAATATAAAAATCGGTTAGGCGAATGGATCCAGTAATCCGCAGTCATTTTTTTCAACCACACACACACACACACACACACACACACACACACACACCGTAGAACACGAATTTTTTGGGTAACAGTTGATCCAGATGTCGATAAGATTGTTAAAAACAAAGAACTTGAGGAATCACATAACAGCAATTTTTCGCAAAACAAAACATTTTTTGTATTTTTTGGGTCATTCTAAGTAAGAAATGTTTTTACAAGTTTTTTCGTAAGATGCATAGTTTTTGACATAAACGCGGTTGAACTTTCAAAAAATCGAAACATTGCAATTTTTTGAACCCGAATAACTTTTGATTAAAAAATAAAATAGCAATTCTGCTGACCGCCTTTGAAAGTTCAAGTAAAATTCTATCGGTTTTAATTATTTTCATTGCTAAAGATTCATTTTTTTATTGCTAAACAAAGCTATCAACACATAGTGCTTGAATGATGTTTTCAATGCAGTTCACATTTAAAATCGAACGAGTAGGCGCACATACAGACACATAGTGTTTCCCGTGCCCAATGCATACCTTTAAGGGCCGGTTGTTCGAACGCTAATCAACAATGATCATTATTAAATATTTAATTACTTTCACCAAAACTGTCAATGTCAACTTTGTTTGGGTTGCTGAAAACATAATTAATTACAATTATGAGATTTATTATTAATTATGTTAATAATTATTGTTATATTAATTGATTATAGTCTCAGAATTGTAATTAATTATGTTTTAACAATTGACATTGAAAGTAATTAATTATTTGATAATGATCATTGTTGATTAGCGTTCGAACAACCGGCTCTTAATGTACGTAATATATGTAGAAATTCTGTATGCGCGCCTACTCTTTCGATTTCAAATTAGAAATGCATTGAAAACATCATTCAATCACTATGTGTTTATAGCTTTGTTTAACAATAAAAAAAAATAATTTTTAGCAATGAAAATAATTAAAATCGATAGAATTTGATTTGAACAATTAAATGCAGTAAGCAAAATTGCCATTTTATTTTTTAATCAAAATTTTTCGATTTTTTGAAAGTTCAACCGCGTTTATCTCGAAAACTATGCATTCTACGAAAAAACCTGTAAGGACAAATTTTGCTTAGCATTACCCAAAAAATACAAAAAAATTTTTTGATTTGCGAAAAACCGCTGTTATGTAATTCCTCAAGTTATTTGTTATCTTATCGACATCCGGATCAACTGTTACCCAAAAAATTCGTGTTCTACGGGTCAAAATACATAAAAAAGACTTGGGTAAGTCCATCTGAATTAAGGAGGCCGTTGTACCCCACTATGGCGACAGGACTATACTATATTCACAATGTATACAACAGTCATATTTTCGACATATCAACAATAATTTTATAAATTTTTCAAACGCTGTTGAAAACCGTAAACAAGTCATTCCTTAAATAAAGCAAAATAAGTATTCTGATAGGTAGAGGGACTTCTCTTACGAAGGTAGACTACCAAGAGGAAGAACACAGATGAGATGGGCAGATGACATAAAAACAATAGCTGGAAAAAATTGGAAATATGTTGCTCAGGATAGAGATTGATGGAAGGAGTTGCAAGAGGCCTATGTCCGTAAATGGACGACAGGAGAAAGCTAAGAAGAAGAAGAAGTATTTTGATGTTTTATTAGGCAATAAGTGTCTAAATTCAGTTCGGAACTTTCTACAAAATGTGCCCTGGTGACACCAACACTCTTTTCCGTCATTCCAAAATATTTTAATTTTTAATTTTAACATTTTTATAGTTGTTTAACATTGAGTAACAAGCACTCAAAGTTCAGCTCCCTTTTTATTCCTACTTCGTTGACTAGGGCAAGTAAATTCCATGTGTGCTTATAGGAAGGGCTACGGATGACCCTTAAGGGTGCTATCTGGATCGAGGGGTCCTCTTATATGATCGCTCAACCTCAGACTACATGAACATTCGGTCAACTGGGCCTTAGGGACTTTCGAAAAATGTACACCCGTGTTTGGCCGCTCAATGATTTATTGGCGCTATATGCCCAAATTGTTGCTATAACTTGTATTGCATTGTCTTTTCTTTTTCGTTTCTAGTTCAGTTGGTCTCTGTAGAAAAAATTATTTATTAAGGATTTTTTTTTGCAGAAATTTATCTACTTTCGTCCTTATACGACTATAAAGTTATCTTTGGATTTAACATCTAGTATTCCTAGAGAGGATAGAAAGCTTATAATAAACTGCTGGAAAAAATCTTAGGATCTTGATCCGTTCTTCTTCTTAGGGTGCCGTGCATTTCTGCGTAGGCGTGCATTGTTTTGTCAGGTGACTTGCTAGATAGTCAGGATTAAATTATTCTATTTTTAGCAGCAATGCGAAACATTTTATAATTATGGATTAATGTCCAATGGCGAATATTATGCAGCCATGACTTTTTTACGTCCTAGCCCTCTCTCACGGGAGCGTTCCAGTATTACGTAAAGCAATTTTTGAAGATTTTTGACCCCACTCTTCCCCATGTAACGCACCGTAACGTTTTCTTTACCCCTCCCCCTATCTAAACGTTACATAACACCCAAGTGACCATTTGAACCTAAATGGAAAACTAGGTTGCGAAAATTACCGGAAACTCGGTAAAAGAACTTTGTTATTATTTTAATCGCATTCGAGGTAATAATAAAAACTTACAATCATCATCCAGCCTCAAATGTCCACTGCTGAATATAGGCCTCCTCCCCTCGTTTCCAACCACGTTTATCCTGCGCCGTTCTCATCCAGTTTTTATTTAGCTTTCTTACGTCGTCAGTCCATCTTGTAGGCGGTCGAACGACGCTTCTCTTGTCTTCTCTTGACCTCCATTCCAGTACCCTTTTTGTCCATCGCCCATCTGTCATTCTGGCTATTTGTTCTGCCCATCTCCACTTCAACCTGGCTATCCTTTCGATGACGTCAGTCACCTTTGTTCTTCTCCTGATTTTTTCGTTTCTGATTTTGTCTTACAGAGTTATTCCTAACATTGACCGCTCCATTTTTCTCTGCGTTACTCTTAGTTTGGTAGCCGAGGCTTTAGTTTAGGTAAGTGTTTCTGATCCGTACGTCAAGACTGGGAGGACGCACTGATCAAATACCTTTCCCTTTTATTCATGTGGGCAACTCACTTTTAACAGTTTCTCTCAGTTTTCCAAATGCTGGAAATGCTTCCTTTATTGTTCTTCTCATGCATTCTTCTATTTTATCCTTTTTAATAAAAACTTAAAATAAAATAACATATTTATTATTTCAACACTTTATTTTGCTTAGTAAAAATTGTTGTATAACGAATAATATACGATGTTGCCAGTAGTTTCTTAAAAATAGTGAAAACAATGTGTAAAACTTTTTGTTCTTCAACGCCCTGTATCGTGAAAATGCATGCCGTTACAAAAATTATTTAGTAAGCAAACCCCAATTATTTTTCAATTTTTCACCTATCCTAGAGATCGTGTTACCTTTTTCTGAAACACCCTGTATAATATAAGAAGGCACAAGGCACTTATGGAATAAAAGTATTTCTGTCCTTGTTTTAAACAATTTAAAAAACGCAGAGACCCGTAGATTTTCATATATAACAAGCTGTAAATGCGAGCATTGTCATAACGAAAACTTTGTATATTTACGTATTTTAATTCATAATATCGAAAATTTCTATTATGAAAAGTAGTTTAGAATTAATAATTATGTTTTAGTGTGAAATTATATCATTCTAATTTAAATGTTATGAACTATAAAGGTAGTTTACTCTTGATCGAAATTTATATTTTTTATATACCTCGTATAAAATTAATAAAATTTTATACAAGGTGTCCCAAAAGTAGTGGAACGGTCGAATATTTCGCGAACTGAACATCGGATCGAAAAACTGAAAAATACCTGTTCAATCATTTTCAAAAATCTATCCAATGACACCAAACACCAACCTCCACTACACCCCCTGGAGGTGGGGTGGGGGGTAACTTTAAAATCTCAAATGGAAACCCCTAGATTTTCTTGCAGATTTGGATTCGTTACGTAAAAGTAAGCAACTTTTATTCAAGACACTTTTTCGAACTGTGGATAGATGGCGCTATAATAGGGAAAAACGATTTATCCTGATACCATGGGTAAATTATAGAAACGGTCTAATATCTCGATAAATACACTTCCAAATAAGAAACCAAACAAAATTTTTTTGGACTTTTCGAAAACCTATCGAATAACACTAAACATGACCCTCCAACCCATCCCCCTGGAGGTGGGGTGGGGGGTAACTTTAAAATATTAAATAGCAACCCCCACTTTTTATTACAGATTCGGATTTATCATGAAAAACTAAGCAACATTTATTCGAAACATTTTTTAGAATTGTTGATAGATGGCGCTTTAATTGGAAAAATACTATTTATTAGCGCCATCTATCAGCATTTTTAAAAAATGTTTCGAATAAATGTTGCTTCATTTTTCATGACGAATTCGAATCCGCAATAAAAAGTGGAGGTTGCTAAGTGTATTTCTCGAGATATTAGACCGTTTCTATAATTTACCTATGGTATCAGGATAAATCGTTTTTCCCAATTATAGTGCCATCTATCCACAGTTCGAAAAAATGTCTTGCATAAAAGTTGCTTACTTTTACGTAACGAATGCAAATCTGCAAGAAAAACTAGGGGTTTCCATTTAAGATTTTAAAGTTACCCCCCACCCCACCTCCAGGGGGTGTAGTGGGAGTTGGTGTTTGGTGTCATTGGATAGATTTTTGAAAATGATTGAACACGTATTTTTCAGTTTTTCCATCCGATGTTTAGTTCGCGAAATATTCGACCGTTCCCCTACTTTTGGGACACGGTTGCATCATAAATCTTAGAACAAGAAGAGCTTTTTATGAAGAATAACTTTTATTTGTCAAATTAAAAATAAAAGAGTTATAAATGAAAATGTTCTTGGTATCCATAATTTGAGAAAAATCTTCAAATATTTTTTTCCATTAGAAGGATGTACACAGACACAATACTGGCTAGTGATTTTAGTCAATAATTTTGCCAATTCGACAAAAAAAATAATTTCTAAATAGTTAATAATTATTACTAAATAATTAGTAATTTTGCCAATTTCGGCAAAATTCTCAAAAAACAAACAAATTACCTTCTACAATCACTATCCAGTTGTGTCGAGTTTAGGGAACGACTAGGTATTACCAGTGTGCGTCTTGGAAGAGTGTTGCCATCGTATACGCTAAAAGCTGATTGGCTCCGCCATCTTTTGCTCAGATTTCCGGATTAATTTGGAAGGGGTAAACAGATGATCAGTTGTTTATTTTTCGTTTACTCTGGTTTAACCTCACTTAACTAGATAGATCGAGAAATATTAAATTACTATTACTATTATCCAGGTTGAAAAATGCCTTCCTCTAAGGTAAAAGGTTGCGAAGTCGATTGGGGAAAAATAATGTGAAAATGAATTCTTTCCCAAAAGAATCTGAACGACGGAAAGTATGGATTAAAAATATAGGGTTAAAACAAGATCCAAACAAATATGCTGTTGTTTGTGAAGTAAGTTCTTCAAGTAAAATTAATTGAGTATTTGCATCTGATGCATTCTCTTTATAATATTTATATCATTAAAAAATATTGTATTCAATTTTTGAATGTTTAGGAACACTACTTCTGACATGTGGAAAAAAGTTAGACAAGATGGCAGCAGAAAATTAAAATGCAATGCTGTACCAACAATATTTAGAGAAGAAAGCGAAAGTATTTAATTATTTATATTGGTTTTTTGTTTATTCACCAATTTAACACCTATAGATATTTGTATAACAAGAGAGCGAAGTGCACCTTTTCCTCCCAAGAATAAAGTTTACTAGTTTACTACAGTAATCATTCAAGGGAGGAAAAGGCACTTCTCCCATGTTATACATTTTTCCACCTCCCTCAAATAAGTCATTTTTTCATTTTTAAAATATTTATATAACTGTTGATTGAATACATGAATCATAATTGAATACAGGAATTTGTGTATTCAATCAACAATAGAACTAACAAAATTTATTAGAGAACTAAAACTAACAAGTAGGTACAGTATAACTATCAAATTATTAATGAAAAATTTTTAAATCAAAATAACAATTTACTGTTTTTACCATTTTGCAACATCTATAAATAAAATTTAAAATGTATGGATACTTACCTAATAGAAAATTAGAGTAATAGTATAGGGTGTCAATAAGTTATTTCATCTATGCTATGACATAGTATGACGTCAACATCACTTTTACTTTTACTCCCTAGGGATTAAAAGTACTTTGTTTCCCTAGGGAGAAAAAAATATGACTATGCTCCCTACAATGAGGCCAGGAAATATATACTTTGGATAGAGGTAGGTGGGAAAATCTGTTTTATTCAGTTATTGTGATTTGTTTCTTACAGACAATCAGTTTGTTCTAGCACGAGTTTCAAACGGTCTGAAACCATTAGCGAATAGTGGACCAGCGCGAGTAGAGGGGATAGCACTCTTAACTGTATTATGTTCTCTCACTGACCAACTGTTTGCTGACTAGTTCGACTGTTTGCTAGAACAAACCTATTATTCAAACAAAATGTCCTCTACGTCAGACTGATCAGAATTTTAAAAATGTGTCATATCAATCAAATCAAAAAATTTCAAAAATTGTTCCTGTAACCATTTTTAGTGGAAATAATAACAGTACTTATATTGGATCAGAGAGCCACCCAATTCATTGTTAAAGTATGATAAACTAAAAGTTAAACAATTAGGCATGCACTTCATATTATATTTAATGAAATATAACCCACTGGTACTCGTACAAACTTGACGGCAAGCAAATTCAACAAATTGTTCCTCATTTATTAGTTTTTCACTACCGTTAAGTTTGGTAACAAGCGCTGTTGCCAAATAAAAACATATACAGTCGGAAAAATGAAAGAATACCCATGAACGATCACATCAATCACATATTTTGTATTTGCTGTTTTTTTTTTATAAATAATAAATGAGAGAGATAGATTATTAATAATCTGAATAATATGTGATTGATGTGATCGTTCATGGGTATTCTTTCATTTTTTCGACGGTATGTATTTACCACAGCAACTACAGGTGACACTGTTTCTCTTTGTCTTTAAGAGTGTGAAACAAAGATAACTACAGTGGGAAAAATAAAGAATACCCATGAACGATCACTTATTTTGTGTTTCCTATCTTTTTCTATAACAAACGTTTATTATTTATAGAAAAAGACAACAAACATAAATTAAGTGATTGATGTGATTGGTCATGGGTATTCTTTCATTTTTCCAACTGTATTTGTAATATACGCTGAGCTCGTAGGTAGAGGGGATAATTAAAAAATCGCGAGAGCCAGTAGTGACAAGTCTGTAAACCTTTACTGGAAATTTGACATCATTGTCAAAGTGAATAATTTAAAATTGAAATTAAAAACATTAATTATAAAAAATATTAGTTGGTCAAAGCTGTGGTATATATTTTTATCTTAAGTATACTTACGGTTTAAATACTGAATTAAGTTTTTTTAATATTTTGTAATATCTAATTATAATTAGATATAAATCATCTAAGCGCCAT
The DNA here is from genome assembly GCF_917563875.1 of Diabrotica virgifera virgifera. Classification (NCBI taxonomy): domain Eukaryota; kingdom Metazoa; phylum Arthropoda; class Insecta; order Coleoptera; family Chrysomelidae; genus Diabrotica; species Diabrotica virgifera. Next base: position 25,730,554 of record NC_065444.1, on the reverse strand, counting down.
CTACACGATAATTGTGAATGTATCTGAAGTAAGAAATTAATATTTCATTAAGAGAACGTTAAAACAGTTAGCAAAATTTTTAAAAAATCGATTACAATTTAATTACTTTTTTGCGTTGTAAATATTAAGCGATAAAATTAAATAATAAATTTAAAAATTACTGGTGAAAGTTGAATTAGTAATCCGCTAGGAGCGACACCAGCGAAGCTCAGAGCTTATAAGTGGGTGCGTTTGGACGACCATAGCGGCTGACTGTCAGCAGAAATCGGCTGAGTGGTTGTATCCAGCTGTGATAGGGAAGCTTAGTAAATCTCTCAGCGGCTGACTTCCAGCGGTGACGTCTGACAGCTACTGCTGGCTCAGCTGTCCAGCCGCTGTGGTCATCTGAACGCACCCAGTGTCACTCATGTTTTCCTATAGTATAGAAGGCTTAGATAGAAGGTTATGTAAGATTTTTGTTTGTTTATTTTTTCTTCTTCTTTTGTGGCCTTTGGAAGCTGTGCCCATTTAGCCAGCAACATTTCTTAAAATTAATGCCTAACTAAACCTACCATACAAGAAAACCATTACGAACCTAAACGACCAATCAAGGATACGGAAGGGAAAGTAAAGTTATTTAAAAAATAAACTGTTGTTAAAATATAAACTAAATAAATAAAATATAAATTGAAAACAATAATTTGACATTATAAATGTAACCTCCAATATTATGACAGACGTCAGTTACCATGACATCATATATTATACTCGTCACTAATTCTAGCCAATGAAATGCTTGCTGTAATAGGAATGGCATATCAAAAAAATCTGACTATTCTCTATATATTTTTTCAAATTTAGAATATGGCAACAAGGGGAAAGTTATGTGCATTCCTCATTGTTTGACTTTTCCTATTGGGACCGTGCAAGTTCGGAAAAGCGACCTCTATTTCTACGCTCTGTACTTTTATTCGCACTTTTAATTATATTGGCCAATTATATTAGTCCTGGTTGCTGGATAATTGTCAAGACCATAGTCCAAAAAAATAATAAGAAGAAAAAAATAAGATGCAGGTTATGTTTAGCAAACGTAAACAATTGTATGTAGTAAATAAAATCCGTTATTAAAATGCAGTACTGCAAGCAAAATACAATTAATTAAATTTACCTTTATATAATAATTGCATATCATATCAATATTGTGGAGCAATATATAATTTTTCTGAGTCAATGACAGAAGGTATGAAATATACGTCAATTTGACAATTTCAATTGACAATATGAATTATTTAAGATAGTTGCAATATTTCTCCGCGACTCGCGCACGGTCGTTTCTCGTTTCCCTTTCCAAGTACTTGCACACCGCGAATATCTTTAGTATCAGGTCATCGTACAATACAAATACTTCCTGCAATGATTGGAAGTAATGCAGAACAAGAATTGAATTTGGAATCGCCGAGAAAAGGATTGCTGTACAAAATAAGAAAGTATATAAAGGACAACCAACATCTTCCATAAGCGATCAAAATTGTATAACTGAAATTCAGGAAATAGATTCTGCTCCACCTTTAGGTATAAAAAATATTTTGACATTTTTTTTTATTTAATACACAATTTAATTTACCATCTGATCATGAAGCTATAAGTAAATGGTGTGAATGTTGAACACATGAGGGAGAAGCTGCCATGTGGCAACTCTCCTGTATAATATATTTTATATTAGTTCACATAAATAGTTAATTTATTAAGTCTGTTGGCCATGGTTTCTTCAGTCACCTTTCAAATCCAGGAGGGGTATTTAGCAGTCTTGATTCGTTACTTGGATGATCCGTTGTCCATCAAGGAAGTTTCTTGTGATTATTCTAATTTCTTCCTCTACCAAGGATGTGGCAGAGTCATCTTGTATAGGGTTTTGTTCAAGTGTAAACACTTTTTTGCACCAGTCCAGAGCTGTCTGCCAGCGCTGTCTTGAATAGAAAGGTGGTCTATTTTTTATACCACTGGCATTCCAGTGAGACTTGCACCAGTTTCTGGATACATGTAAACGTTACTTTATTTTATGTAAATATTATTTTCATTCTAGAATCAAAGGGAGACTCTTTTAACAGGTAAATGACGCTATCATTCTTTTTGTTCTAGAAAAACTGTAAATAGTATTTAAGGCAACGATTGTGAATGAGTGAGAAGTCTAATAAAGCCACGACGAGATACTGTATTAGAGCGTACGATTTGGAGGTATTTTTGATTAGATAAATTTTGTTAAGTACAATATAAATTAGATTTGATAATGTGTAGTATTTCCTAATAAATTAAATACTATTAAGTGTTTATTGTTCTTGTAAGTTAGTGTGGTAAATAAATAATATGAAGTAAGTCTGTGTATTTAAATTAATATAAGTGTTCTTATTTAAAAATAAATAAAGTCAATTCAAAATAAATATTAATGCCTAAAAATCAAATTAGTAAAGTCGCTCACATGTCACTAGCAAAGAAACTTGTCAGCTTTTTGTTTCCGGTTGATTTGGATAGGTTAAGAATTTAAAGTGGTAACACTACATGTTAAATCAATCATTTTAAATTGTTTACAGTTTTACTTACAGTAGGAGATGTAACATACTTTTGTTTACCAGTATGCAAAAATTAAAAAATCTTTCATAGATATTGATTCACCACTCAAGAACTAACAAATTGTGAAGAGCACAAATATGCCTGTACTTCGTTATCTGTCCAGGGCCGATATCAATTGATTGTCACAATATTGTATAGGTATAGAATAATTCATTTTATTACAATTAACAGTTTTTAGGTTTCCATACTTCTAAAGGAAAAACGGACCCTTATAGGCTCGCTATATACTTATTCTATGGCCAAAAAGCGGTAGTGAGAATAGAAGACATAACATCAGAAGAAATAGAAATGAAAAAAAAAAGGTGTTCGACAAGGGTGTATACTTTCACCAATATTATTTAATATATAGGTACTCGGAAGACATATTAAGTAAGACAATGGATGAAATAAACATAGGCATTAGAATTAATGGCATGATCATAAATAACCTGAGGATGATACAGTTCTTTTAGCCGAATCACATGAAAACCTACAGATACTGCTTACTTAATAAAGTGACCGCAGTAAGTGGAGAATATGGACTATCGCTTAACATAAGCTTTATTCCAGCAATGTTCCATTAATTTTATGTCTCTTCCACATTAACCAAGAAGAGGTGTTGAAATTTCTGATACATTTCCAGTGGATACATTACCAGCTATTCGTGATGAATAATGAGTAATACAGACTTAAAAATTCATACAGACCTAGCAGTCATTACTCAGCTTTTGATTAAAATTGACAAATCTAAACGCACAAGTGGTCTATTACTTTTCTGTCCAAAAAACGTTTATATGTTTTTTGTCATTTTGAATTAAACACCTATAAGTTCGTTTATGCTTTATGTTTCTAGCTTGATTCTATTTTTGAAGTTATTAGGTGCGATTGGGAAAAATGTTGTGAGTTTGTTATAAAACTAACAGTATGCACTATTGTGCACACAGAAAATATAAAGTTAGTTGCTAAATCTTTCAAGTTATGTATCGGTGGAAATAAAGTGTGACCAAATATATTGGTGTTTTTAGTAAATATATGTTTTATAATTTTTTAATTTGTGCTATTCTTTTAATGAAATTTTTTGGAAAGTAGTAAGTATTAAAATTTAATTTAATATTTAAATAAATTACAAATAAACTGTTTGTTTTGAATCTATTTATTTCCTTGAAATAGTTGAAATCATATATACAGTAGACGCTCTCTTAACCGACCATGACGGGAGCTGCCCATAGGTCGGATAATCAAAAAGTTGGTTAAACCGAAAATCTTTAAAACCACCCTCAGAAAGACATTACATGTGTAACTCTATTAAAAATATATATATTTTATGATCTATAAACAAAAAAGTAGTATGTACATATAGTCCGTCCACTATAACTTTTCCCATGGGTCACGATTCATTTTCAAACAAATTAAGTCAAAATATAAAGTGAAACGAATGTCGATGTGTATATACATATGTAATTAACAATATCACTCACAAGACAAATTATGAAACTTGTACGACCTCTAATCTAAAAATAAGTATCATCCAAAAAGGTGTAGGGTCGGTCGGTTAAGAGGGCGTCTACTGTAAGTATAACTTACATACATAAAAGTACACACACTATTTTTTAATCCATGTTTAAACACTGGTTATGTCACTAGTATTAAAAGAGGCACCTAAACACATTTTGCAAATTATCACAAAAACTAATCTTGTAAGTAACAGACCAGTTTAGCTCCAGCATCCTCATCTGATCTTCCCCCTTTTCTAGCAACAGTTTATGCCTGGGAGAATCCACCTGCAGAATAACTGATAAATGCTTATACTTTTCATTAACAATAACCATACTAACTCCTTCCACGCTATGTATTCTGCTTTACTATTTTGACCAGCTTCTTAGCTTATTCCCAGTATCTTCCACACATCCGAACCTAAATGACTTAAACTCATACTCTCACCTTTTCTATAGAATTATCACAATACCGTTTTAGTTTTTTAAGAAGCAAATGATATTTTTACACAATCAGTGTGAAACCAATTATTGCAAGCTCCACTGCAGCCCATCCATAATGAGACCAGAATTTTGTTTACAATGATAGTTTCTGTTATGAATTAAAGTCTTTTTTCTCCGAATCAATATTGCACTATCTATAGGCACTTCAGACTTTCTCAAAACAAGCAGTTCTAATAAAAGAACATAACATTAATTTAATCAAAATATAATTTTTCATTTTTTGCAATGTTTCTATATAACCTCAATCTTCTTTTTACAACTGACTTATGTAAAATTTATATTTTTGTGTGCGACTAGGGCAACCAGTGATCACTGAGGGCGGCCATATTTTGCTCTGCTTTCCGGGCTTGGCTACACTCTCCCTGGACGCACTCTGGGTATTACATAATATTTTAATTTTATAGCAAATGGAACAGTCCATTTATCATAAAGGGGAGGCCGTATTTATACTGGTATAAACCTTTTTAAAACTGTTAATAAATTATTGCTTTTAAAATATTTATACTCAAATTGTATTTTTGAACATCTTATTTATTTTATGTAATAATTAAATTCACTATCAAATGTCATTGATGTTTTATTAATACTTAATTTAAAATTTAGTTTGACATTCACGAAGTGTCAAACTCAAATGTAAATAACCTATGCTTGGCAAATCGAGATTTAAAAAAAAGTAGCCTACTTCCTAATCAACCATTTGAGCTGACGTTTAGTGTGTCTGTAGGAGATAACCGGATTGTGACGTCACATTCTAGACTTTGAGGTCGATTATCTGGAAGACGGTTAGATATATCGAAATGCCGTTTTCAGATTTGGATTCAGAAGGCAAAACTACATAAGAATCCGTCGATACACCTGCTCTAAGTATTGCAGGAGCGGCAACGCAATAACACACAGACTTTTGCAAATTTATAAACGAAAAGTTTTCGTTGAAAATAAGTGTTTTTTAAAGATACATTTAAATGTACAGGGTGATTCATGCAAGCCTACAGTAGTCCATAAGCTTTATTTTTAATGGAACACCCTGTAGATTTTTAAAGGCTGCTTAACAATCTGATATCATGGTCTTTATGAATAATACAGGGTGATCATTTAAAATTATAATGTATGGAAACCACTTAAGGAATAAAATTGCTTGTGTCATGTGTCATTTTTAGAAAATTATAAACACGCTAAGGTACGTTAACTTTTAAATTCAACTATAGAATGTTTAAACATAAATTTGAATATACAGGGTGATTCACTCAAGCCTAGCATAGTCCATTATCTTTAATTTTAATTAAACACCCTGTATATTTTTGTTTTTAGAAGCTGCTTAACAACCTCATCTCAAAAATGTGTATTATGTAGGGTTTATTATGAATAATGCAAGGTGAAATTTTGAAATTAATAATTCAGGAATCACACTTTAAATAAGGGTACTATTTTTTAAAATGTCTATCAATTTTCTAAACTAAGTATCAATATAGTGGGTTTTGTATTTAATGCTTTTTATTTAAAGGCATTTTTAAATAATTTTTATTTTACCTACTTAACTGCAGAAAACGATACTACATGTTATGGACTTCAGAAAACATACATGATTTATGAACATGTAGTTCCCTCTGCAACCACTTAATCCCATCTGTATCTTTTCATCTTTTGTTGTGGAGAAAGGTCCAGCTAACTATTGCAAACACATGTTACTGTGCTTCATCTGGTTACAAATTTTAAGATTTTTTCACTTGAATACTATTGTCCTGTTGTCGGAACATGAGCGGAGCTTGAGGTTGCAACATACAATTCAGAGGTCTATGTAAAACATAAATAGTCCATTCATTAACGGTAAAATATTGCAAAACCTTTAAATTTTAAAGAACCGCTTGGATTGACATGAAATTTGGCATACACACAGCTAACAAGTCAAAGAAAAAAAGTGATATTGTGCCGATATGTGCTTTTGCCCTGGGGTGGTTTTCACCCCCTCTTGGGGGTTAAAAAATATTCGTCCAAACAAAGTCAGGAAATGGGTAAACTGGCTAATTTAAAGTAACTTTTGTTCTATAGTTTTTTCACTAAGTCAATACTTTTCGAGTTATTTGGCAGTGAATATGTTCATTTTTTCAACAAAATAACCACGCTTTTAGACGGTTTTTCGCAAATAACTCAAATTGTAAGTATTTTGTCGAAAAAGCATTCTTAGCAAAAATATAGCCTATAAAAAATTTAAAAAAATAGTGAATATGTCACGTTTTTTTATTTATTAGAAGCAGAGTTATAGCTAATGAAATATAGGTTCATATTCGTCAAATTCCAAGTGGAATACTTTAACGTGAAATAACCAAAAATGAAGCACATTTCGGGGAAAACTCATTTAAACTTATTTAAAGTGTTTAAAAAAAGGTTCATTTTTGTTTTATAAAAAAAATTTCTAGCATCAAAATTAAACAAGTTACGCTCAAAATAAAGTTAGTCCCTTTTGGTTTTGGTAAAAAAATCGAGAAAATCACCCCCTAATTAGTATCTTAATGAACTTAATCGTAACGACCTCACAAGTTTCTTGACTCGTGTATATATTGTTTATATGATCTGTAAGTTTCATCGGTTCAAAGTCCTTATTATTGAAACGGCTGTAGTTAAAAGGGGTTGAACGAGTCACTGATCACGAATGTATGCAAATTTAGAAACACCAAATCTTGATCAATTTTTGTCTAACAGAAAAACAAAAAAATACATGATATTCAGAAAAGTAAATCTGACTTTTTTTGTATTTCGAGACTTTTGGTATCTCTACTTTTAAGTTATTTTGAAAAAAAGCATATTTTTCAAAATTTAAATTTTTAAAAATTTTACTTTGAAACCAAATTTTTTCAAAAATAAACACTTTGAATCGATGAAACTTACAGATCATATAAACACAATATAAGTAAAATAATTTATGGAGCGGCAACGATTAATTTCATTTAAGTTGCTAATTAGGGGGTGGTCTTCCCGATTTTTTTTTGCAAAAACAAAAGGGACCAACTTTATTTTGAGCGTAACTTGCTTAAATTTAATGCTAGAAACTTTTCGTAAAAACAGAAATAAAGCTTTTTTCAAACACTTTAAAAAAGTTAAAATGGGTTTCCCCCAAAAAGTGCTTAATTTTTTGGATATTTCACGTCGAAATATTCTATTTGAAATTTGGTGAATATGAATCTATATTTCATTGGCTATAACTCTGGTTCTACGAGATCCAGAGACCTAACGCGTACACCATTTTTTTTACTTTTTCATAGGCTATATTTTTGCTAAGAACGATTTTGTCGACAAAATACTTACTTTTTGAGTTATTTGCGAAAAACCGTCTAAAAATGTGGTTATTTTGTTGAAAAATGAACATATTCACTCGCAAATAACTCGAAAAGTGTTGACTTGGCGAAAAAGCTCTATAGAACAAAAGTTACTTAAAATTAGTCAGTTTACCCATTTCCGGAGTTGTTTTGGACATATATTTTTTCACCCCCAAGAGGGGGTGAAAGTCACCCCCAGGGCAAAAGCACACGTCGGCACAATATCACTTTTTTTCTTTGACATGTAAGCTATGCGTATGCCAAATTTCATGTCAATCCAAGCGGTTCTTTAAAATTTAGAGCAAAAACCGTGAAAGAATGGACTAAAAAGAAATTCTGTAGTTTTTTTTATTTAAGTTAAAAAAGAATGTTCCATAACGCGCTGCTCGAACCCCATCCCCCCATATAACGCGCCTTAACGTTTTACAAGACCCTCCTCCACCCAACCTACGTTACGTAATACTTGATATACCTCTATTTTTCCTTCCAGCAGTATTTGCTGAAAAGTGTATAGTTCTCCTCGTAATATGCGACATAAATATACAGTCTTCTTACTTTTGGCTTGCTCTTCTTAATACCTCTTCACCACATTTCAAAAACTTCAAGTTTGTTAATGGATATGGCCTTTAAAGTCCATGCTTCCATTACATACAAGAAAATATACAAACAATACAGCTTGCGATCAGTCAGATATTACGAGGTTTCAAAAAAGCATTTCTGGCTTGTTCTACTTTGCCCTTTTCTTTATTTCAGTCTTAGGGTCTCAACTGTCGTTTAGCAGAAAACCTAAGTATTTAATCTACTTGCTCGATTTCTTCTCCAGCTACATAATACCTTTGCATTTGGGTAATTATTTCTACCTATAATCATTGTTTTTGTCTTCTTGATATTTATTTTCAAATTCAAGGCTTCACTTGTAAGAGTTAGAGCATTTAAAGCAAGTAGCAATCCTTTTGTCCTCTTAAATGGATTGCATATTCTATTGCCCGTTTTGATAGCTACTTTGTTATTCTTGTAGAGTGCTTTTACTGCTTTTATTAATATTCGTGTCAATTTGATATCTTACATGCTTCCCATAGCTTCATTCTAGGTATCGAGTGATAGGCCTTCTTAAGATCTAGAAATAACAGATGGACGGATCTATTTTTGACCACTCTTTTTTCTGTTAGTTGTTTGACGGTGTAAATGTGATCTAAGCATGCTTTTCCCATTATAAACCTTGCATCGAGGAACCTTGCCTGCCTAAAAAATAAGCTTCTGATAGTATGAAGAACTAGTAACAGATTCCAATGGCGAAGAACTAGAAAAATGGGCTAAAGCATGAACCTAAAACTTATTCACGATCCAAAGCAGCCTGCGTCGTTCAACAGCGGAAGATGGCGCAGAGGTTACAACCCAGACAATATATTTGTCAGTGACAGAATTGGAGACCAGGTGACAAAAATCGTTGGAAGCGCCCTCCCAAAGACAGCACAGACCAATAATTTGTCTTTCCAACGCGGCAATCAGATACGAAATTGTTCCTTTCAAGAGAAAGTTCAACTTTACTAAAGCAAAATGGGAAAAATTCTCTGAAGCATTGGATCAAGCAGTTTTCCAGCTAGAACCTTGCCTTGATTCATACGATAAATTTGTAGAAATCGTAAAGCAAGTATCACGGAAATTTATCCCTAGATGTTGTCGAACTGAGTACATAGCGGGGCTCAATAAAGAATCTAAACCCCTACTTAAAAGATATGAACAGATATATGAAGAAGACCCTTTCTCGGAAGCAACAATACAGGCTGGGGAGAAAATGTTACATGCGATATCCGCCAACAGAACGGAAAGGTGGTTCAAGCTGGTCACGAGTCTGGACATGAAACAAAACAGCAGACGTGCCTGGAAGCTGATCGGAATCTTGGCAACGATCCCGCTGCTCCGACAGTCAACATGACAGAAGTCACATCCGATCAGATAGCCCATCGTCTTCTAGTGAACGGTAAGACGACCTCAAGAAAGAACAAGAGAGAGAGCTCAACGGAATATCGACGAAGAAAGAGATATTCTAGGTACCTCTTTTTGTCTAGCTAGGGGAGATGAGAGGCGCGATCCCCAAATGAAAGATAATAAGGCGGCTGGCCTGGACGACCTACGAACAGAACAAATAAAGAACTTTTGACTAAAAACCGTATAGTGGCTCGTAAAATGATGAATTGCTGCATCCGTACATTACAAATCCCCAAAATCTGGAGGAAAGCTAGAGTGGTAGCCCCCTTAAAATCAGTGAAGGATAAGGCGGATACAAAGAGTTTTAGACCTGTCTCTCTTTTGTGCCACCTTTTCAAGGCATTTGAAAGAATCATACTGAACCGAATCGCTGAATATGTGGAGACTAAAATTATTCCAGAACAAGCAGGATTCAGACCCGGAAAGTCCTGCTGCAGTCAAATTCTTAATCTCACCCAACATATTGAAGATGGTTTTGAACAACGGAAAGAAATAACAGGAGTAGCGTTCATAGACTTAACTGCCGCCTATGACACATATAACTATTAACGGCTACTCGAAAAACTCTACGAAACTACAAAGGATTTCCGACTAACAAGGTTAGTGAAATGTCTCCTCCAGAATAGACGCTTCTACGTAATGCTCCAGTCCAATAACAGTTGGTGGAAGGACCAAAAAAATGGGCTACCACAGCGAAGTGCCCTCGCGCCGATTCTATACAACATATACACCAACGACCAACCCATACACCAACAAACAAGGCAATTTATTTACGCTGATGATACAGCCGTGGCAGCTCAAGGAAGAACCTTCAATAAAGTCTAAGTGAAACTGACAGATGCCCTGGGAGACTTAGCTCTATACTACGATAAAAACCATCTGAAACCCAATCCCACAAAACCCAGGTATGTGCTGTCCATCTTAGAAACAAGCATGCCCGAAGGCAGCTGGAGGTGGAATGGCGTGGTCAGATGCGGGAACACAACGAGACGCCAAAAACCTTGGCGTCAGTCTCGATAGAACTCTGTCTTACCGATACCACTGTCAAGATGTCAAGAAGAAAATAAGTGCCAGAAATAATATCATCCGCGAGCTAACTAATACAAAATGGGGAGCACAACCACACACTCTCCGCAATTCTGCCTTAGCATTATGTTTTTCGGCCGCGGAGTTTGGAGCACCAGTATGGGCAAACTCTGCTCACGCAAATAACGTCGACGTGGCTCTAAATGAAACGGTTCGTATAATATCGGGTTGTCTGAAACCGACACATATCGAAGAGGTATACCCCATAGCGCTGGGATTGCTGCACCACCTATCAGGAGGAAGGTCACGTCAGAGGTAGAACGAAAGAAGCAGGAGACGGACCGAAGACACCCCTTATATGACCACCAAACTCAGCCAAGCAGACTAAGATCTCGGAAAAGCTTCCTGAAAACATCAAGATCCATCCCCGAAGCGCCAGAGATGCGTCGAATACACCTATGGCAAGCGTCAGCTACCGCGACACATTTTCCTCAGAACACAGAATTTAAAGTTGTTGGTGTTCCGGACACGGAAAGTAAGTAAAGTAAGTATGAAAAAACAAAATGCTGGAAAATATTATATGGTAAACTAGGTATACCTAACAAATATTTCAGCCTCAAAAAATTCCATTGCAGGGTTCAAAAACAGCAGTTAAAGTAGATGGAAAACTGACTCCCTTATTTGACATTAAAGTGGGAGCGAGACAGGAAGACGTACAATTAACCATGATGTTCAACCTAGTTCTTGAGGAATCATCAAAAAAACCAATGTAACCGGCGATGTAAATAGCATATCAGCAAACTTAAGCTGCTGTAACAAAAACAAATAAAAATGTGAAAATATCAATGTAAAATCTCTTGTACATTACCTTTTTGAAGACTATAATAAAGAATATCCGTCCACTTTGTTATAATAAGATCCGAAAATGACCACATTAAAGGTGTTCGTATCGTGAATTAATATCTGCATACTCTTGTATAAGTAAATCCTCCCGGTAATCTTGCATCTGATGCAAAAACACGAAACCCATACTTTAGCACAAAACATTAGAGGTAAGTAGCTACAAAAATGCCAATAATAGAAGCCATTACCATACCCATACCCATTATAATATGAAGTACCTAGGCAATTCGGAGCATGAATAGCGAATGGGCCCGATAGCGCCGCTTTGCAGTTAAATTATTTATGGAAAGGACAGGAGCGTAGATGGGAAGGAGAAGAGGATCCGTTTTTTATAAAAATTAATTTTTAAACTAACATTTTGTTCCAATTTCTATTGAATTTATTAACTTTCTGTTTTTGTTCGAATAATTATTCGACCATGTAAAATGATTTAAAGTGTATTTTAAAAGTGAGATGCAACACTGTCAACAGTGTAAATGTAAGGACAAGTGTTTAGTTTTTAATGTGTGTGCCTAAAAGACCATATGTTGCAAAAAGAACTTTCTCCTCAAGATAGGAGAGCACTTGTTCTCACCCTCTGAGTGTGTTCTCAACCGAGATCAAGGCAACATTTCGTTGCCCCACTCAAGTGTCTCAGTACGGGATCTCAGAAACACACCGTTGCCAGACTCGACTCTCAAAAGTGTAAGGTGTTCTTCAGTACGAGATCCGAGCAACACACCGTTGCAGTCGTATTCGCCTATTATCAGTGAAAAGTGTGCTCAGTGCTCAAGTACGAGGTGTTTGGAACACGCTCGTTTGCTCCCTCAAAAAATTTCGCCAAGGAATCATCAATCATCACACCTGTTCCCAAGCTTAGCTGGAACTACGTTGCTTTCAACCACATCGCCTGCTCAGCCTGGGCAGTGGTGGAATTTTGGACAGACAATATAGTGCTTACACGGACTTTAGACTGAAAGCCTCATGGTAGCTTGTAAGTACTCATTCTAGCTATATGTAGTAGTGTTCTCTCGATCGACACTAGTGTTGCATCCATTTTGTTTAAGTGTTTTGCTCTCTCTCTCTCTCTCTCTCTCTCTCTCTCTCTCTTCTCTTGATCAACACTGGTGTTGCATCTAACCGTTTTGTTTGTATGTTTTGTTTTCTCTTTCTCTTAGGTCTGTTTTGTGTTATATTTGTATATATCTCCTCTCAATAAATAGTTAGTACTCCTTAATGAAAGCTCCGTTAAACCTTAGTGTTTAAACATCCCTCTCCCACCTCCGTTATTATAGATACAGGTCAGTGGCGTGCTGGCCATATAAATGAATCGGTGCAATCACCGAGAGGCCGCGGCCTCTTAAGGCCGGTCAAACAGGTTTTTTTCACAAAAAATTTTAGATGTTACAAAAAAATATTTTTTTAATTTCTAATCGAATGTTAATTTTGCTAATAATATTAATAAAACATTTCAAAAAATTTAAATTTTTTTTAAATTGTAAAATAGGATTTAAGTAAATGAATAAGACTCTATATACCTACATAAATAATTTGCTACAGATAATATTTATTTTCATACATACAAGTATAGTTTTTATAATTGTCCAATTTCCATCAAACATGTATATACTCTGCAGAATAAAAAATGAACAAACGTCTTACACATGTTTTACCTAATTATTGGAAGTACCTATCGAAAAACGATTTGATCAAGACAAATCGTTTGATGATGATATGAGCACTCTACCTCTAGCGCCTTTAACGGGATTTGAATCATTTAGGTACTGAAAAATTAAGAAACTTTTATCCTACTATATTGCGACTGCAATTAGAGAAGAATTCGTGGATTTTGCTGATAAATCGATTGTATTAAAAAAATAGGATTTTGGAAAATACTGAAATTATGGAAGATCGAGTTAATGATGAATATATTTTCAGTCTACAGAAAATATGAAGGATGATATTATTAATTTAAGTGATAATGAATACGAAATAACAAATGACAATATTGTTGATATCGTGAAAACTTCACCACCGTGTGTAAAGATTGTATGGCTTGCTGTTACGCTGTTTTGCATAAGTACAACTTATATCAGTGTGCTTATCCAAATTCAAATGGCATATAAGCATTTACTAACTCTTTCACGGACACAAGTATCTTGCGAAAGAAGCTTTTCAATGTTAAAATATATAAAAAATCGGTTAAGAAGTAGTTTAACACAAGATCACTTGGAAACATTTTATGCTAATGGCTATAGATATAGAAACTTTTTATGAGCTTAAAAATAATGAAATAATCGACGAATTTGCTCAAAAATCTATTTTAACACGGAAATTATTGATCGAGAGTTAAGTAATAATTTTATGAAATAATTGCAAAAGAATGTTTAGATTATTGCGTTGTATTAACATTTTAAATATTTGTTAAATTAAAGTATTTGCATTGTACTTGTATATACTTGAAAAATTCTCAAAATTTTATTTTACTTTTATCTTATTTTACATCAAATTTGTATTATGTATATTATTTATTCAGCAAATCATGGTTTCTGCCTTACTGCATAAAATATTGTCATACATGTAATTTATTATTAATTTGTAAGATTGCTTATTATTCTTAAATAAAAAAATATACCAAATTAAAAAAATCATTGAATTCAAAGTTTTATGTTTGATTTAAAAATAATTCATATTTTTGTTTTTCGATTTTATAAATAATGAATAAAACATCCTGATAATAGAAGGTAAAATGAGGATGGGAGGCCGCTTTTCTATAAAATCACCGGGCCGCTTGAAAAGTTCCAGCACGCCACTGATACAGGTAGATATCCTCATATATTGTATTTAGAACCAGCACCTCTATAGCAGTACAGTCAATCTCTCTTTGTTAGGACGATATTTATGACGTCGTATTGTCATGTTGTGATAGCTATTATCTCACCAGTTTTGTTTTACTATTTTTCTTAAAAAATAGTTGGCGTCCTCTCTATTTCTTTTTTATAAGCTAAATATTGTATCCTTATCTTTTCCCCGTATTGCAACAGCTAATTTAACCAAAGTTCTAAAGTTATTCACAAGAAAGGAGACCAACAGTTTGTGATAACTACAGAGGCATTACACTGCTAAACGTGAACTACAAAATATTGGCCTACATTCTTTACGATCGACTGTTGGGATATTGTGAAAGCATAACAGGCAAATACCAGTGTGGGTTTCGCAAAGAAAAGTCTACTACCCATCAAATATTCCTTCTAAGACAAGATTTGGAAAAAACATATGAGTATGGAATTGATACTCACCATTTGTTTGTGGATTTTAGATGTGCCTATGACAGTGTAGACAGAAACGCACTATACAATGCCATGATAGAATCTAATATCCCAATCCACTTAGTGAGATTGGTGAAAGCAACCCTCGCAACAGTCGAGTGTAAGGTTAGAGTGCAGAATGGAATATCAAGAACTTTCCAGACCCAAACAGGATTTCGACAGGGAGATAGTCTATTCCGCCGTCCGTTCAATATTGCCGTAGAGAAAGCTATTAGAGAATCTGGCATAACAACAAGAGGGACCATTACAAAATAAAATGAATTTTAAGGAAAACCTGAACTTAAATGGGCAGAAAAATTTCCATTTTTAAGTAGGGATTCGGGAAGGGAATTAAAAGGTTGCCAATTGAAAAATGAAGTGTGGCACGGAACTCTAGAACTGTGGATAAATTAGCTGTTGCGTTTTAATATGGGGAAAAGATGAGGATAGATGATTTAGCTTAAAAAAAGAGGGAAGGCGCTAAATATTTTTGAAAGAAAAACAGTAAAATAAAACAGGAAGTTAATAAATTAATATAGACATAAAGATGTGACGTTTATAACGTTGCACTACATCCGCTGTGAGTTTAGAACGTAATTTTTACAAAAAAAAATGAATCCTCTTATCCTTCCCATCTACGCTCCTGATCATTTCCGAATTGCTTCGCTTCCATGCTCCGAATTGCCTAGGTATTTCATATTATAATGGGTATGGGTATGGTAATGCCTTCTATCATTGGCATTTTTGTAGCTCATCATCATCATCATCATTGGTTCTAAAACCCACGGTTGGTCTTGGTCTGTTCCATAATCAACTTCCATTGTGGCCTAGCCACCGCAGCCTGTCTATTTTGATAGGTATACCAATACTAGGCTCACTATAAAGGTGGTAAAGTTCAAAATTGTAGCGTCTACGCCACAATTCGTTTTCTTCCACGCCTTTATAGATAGAGTTGCACAAGTTTGACTTGAATGTTTGAACTTGACTTGAGTTTGACTTAATTTCAAGTCAAACTCAAGTCAATCCTTCTGACAAATATTTCAAGTCAAGTCAAACTGATCAATCGTACAGGTTTGAAAATTCAAACTGTTTGTCAAACTAGTTTGAAAGAGTTTGAAAAATAATTTATTTAGTAGATATACTTTTTTGTCGAGATAGACATGTTATTTGCCAATTAAGATAAGAAAATTAATAATACAATGAGTGCCATATAAAAGTCAAAATTTTCAATGTGTTTTAATATAAAACTTTTAAATGTAAAGATTTATTTTTTTCGAATCCTGAGAAAACTAATAAGTATTTTTGAAAAATTTAAACGCAGAATGAAAGCTTACGTTATTACCGAGGGCTGAAAGTCTCTTAGAATAAATAAAAAGTTTCTTTTGAATGAAATATTTGCAATTAATAATAACACTAAATTTTCCATTTTATGTTCACCCCTGTAACTTATTAAAATAAACAATATTGAAGTTTTCAGGGATGTTCGTCCCTCAGAAACAATGTAATCTTTCCTGCTGCGTTTAATTTTTTTTAAATTCTTATTAGTTTTCTAAGGATTTGCAAAAAATTAATACATTTAAAACACATTGAACATTTTTATAAGCGACATGTTACGCCTATGCCCTTAAGGGTTACAATAAAATAAGACTATTTGGTTTTTCAATGGACAGCTCAAAATAAAATGATTTGGAATTTTTATGATTTTTTTTATTAAAAAAGGCATTTATTTATCTTAGGGCCAGTTCGAAAAAGCATGTGGTACCAAGCTGCTAGTTCACTCGAAAATATGTACCACAATACAAAAGTTAGTATTGTTGTATATTCGTTGGTATTTTTTTAAAATTTAAAACTAACCATAGGATTATTAGACCTGGATCCCGCGTACCAAAAAAGTTGATTAATAGCAAGCTAAAAATTTGTTAATAGCTTAACGGTGTCTAGTCGGACAAACTTTGATGTACGGAAACACTGGAACAGGGGAAGTTTTAATTGTGGAACAGTTTAAAAATTTGGAACGTCAGATTACGAAAACGTCCTATGTATTTTGTCGGTCAGAACATCCAATTGATTTGTTACCCTTTCATTAAACTCTCATGTAAAAATCAGACTGCTATTACTAACCAACATGATTCCTGTCATTTGACATGTTCTTCGTGTTCCACTCATTAAAATGCCCAGTTGGTGATAAGCACCAGTCTGATTTTTTCATGAGAGTTTAATGAAATGGCAACAAATCAATTGGAAGTTCTGTCCGACAAAATACATGGAACGTTTACTTAGTCTGATGTTCCAAATTTTTAACCTTTTTCACAATTAAAACTTCTTCTGTTCCAGTGTTCCCATACATCAAAGTTTGTCTGACTAGACACCGTTAAGCTATTAACAAATTTTCAGCTTGCTATTAATCAACTTTTTTTTGGTACGCGGGATCCAGGTCTATATGGTTTTATATCTACAATTTAATTTTTTTCGGATACAGGCTACAAATGTTGGGTTTAAATTTAAAAAAAATTAATGTATAAATATGCATTAAGCTTTCTTAATAATTATTATCTTAACTGGCGCGTTTATTGGGTTTTATTTGTCTGTCTGCGGTTTAAATATCGTATCAGCCAATATATTGATACAGAAATTTGTCAAAAAAAAATGTTTGGACCTTGTTGGAGGGGGGGATTTCCTCTACCCCTCTCCCTCCCCCGTAGATCCGCCACTGAACAAATAAAGGCGTAGGTAGTCTCATTTAAAATTGAAAATAAACACGTTGCGTAATATTCAAACTTTTCAAACTGTTTGAAGATGTTTGAATTCAAGTCAAACCTAAAGATATCGAAATCAAGTCAAGTCAAACTTTTTTATAGAAAAAGTTTGATTTTCAAGTCAAGTTTGTTGAGTAAAATCAAATAGTTTGACTTGATGTATCTCTATTTGTAGATATGTCTGAGGATTTTACGTTCAAAACAACCTAACCGTTCTTCATCGCTTTTTGTTATCGTCCACGTCTCTGACGCGTAAGCGAGGACAGGCTTGATTAGAGTTCTGTATATCAATACTTTTGTTCTCTTTGTGACTATTTTTGATATTAAAAGTTTCTTTAATCCATAGTACGCTCTATTTGCTAGATATTTACGTCTGTTAATTTCTGCATTTAGGTGCTGCATTACTTTGGTACTGTATACTGTGTAGTGGAATGGGGGGCATGACGGGGTCTCGAGGTAAGACGGGGTACCGCACACAAACAAGAAACTACACGTTGGTGAATAGCATGCAGTAACTTAATAGGAAGAGTGATTCGACTAACGGTCCCTGCAAGAGAAACCGTGAATGAGAGTGCACGCGTTTTTTGTTTACAAACGGAAAACTGTTTTAGCGATCCGTTGATCTAATTTTGTGCAATGACAACCATCGTTATTTTAAGGTAATTATGATCACCTCATTAATGTCTTTTTTATCGTTGTTTACTAGTATTCTTATTTTGATAATGGCATATTGTTTGTGTGAATACGTTAAACATTTAATTAGTGAATTTTTTTTTGTTCAAAGTTACCTTTTGAGGCAAGATGGGGTATTGGGTGCAGGGTATGATGGGACATTGGTGGTAAGTCTGGGTGAATTTAAATTTCTTAATAAATAACATTGGATTATTATTTTAGATAATACCATAGTACGTACTTACAAGAAAAAAACAAAAAGAGGAGAGTGGTCGAGAGATGCTATGAAAACAGCCATAGATAAAGTGACATCGTCAGAACCCTGGGTAGGCTGCCAGATCTGTGGATGTTGAGCTCACAATGCTTGTGCTAGGGTGGACAATGAAGATCTGGAGCAAATACACATTTTTGTTTGTTTTGTGAGAATTAATTAGCATCACCAGCATGCCCCAATTCCATTACCCCATCATACCCCATAGTATGGGGCAAGATGGTTTTTCATAATGTTCTTATTAATGGCTAATTGTTGAAAAATGTGATAGGTTGATTTTCCAAAGATTGTACCAAATCATAGTTAGATTAATGACGTAACGTGCCATCAATTAGTAATGGTAATAAACGTAGTAATTATGTTGTATTTTTGTTATTTTCCTTAGCTACCCCATCATACCCCCTTCCCCTACTGTATACTGTATTAATATACTACTCTATTACTTTTTTTATTAGTGGTAGTAAGTATAGGGATATAAATTGATACCATACATATTTCTTGGTTATAATATTTAAACAATAATTGTATTTAAACTTAAATACTTTTTTTTTAAGTAAAATCCTTGATGAGAATAAGACATGCACGCTCATGAACTAATAGTTTTCGCAAAATTGCTCTTCCGTACACGGTAGACATTATTATTGTTCAATGTTCATGTAATCATCCGATATTAAAATTTATGTGTATGCTTTAAGAAAAACACTATTCTAAAATATTATGCTAGCTTTTAATCTAGATCAATATGTTTATTACTAAATTACATCAATAGGTAAATACTATTAAATTATACGATCCTAAGATCAACAATATAATATATCAATATGTAGCTATATAAAATATTAAAACCAAAACTATAGTCCATTCTTTCACGGTTTTTGCTCTAAATTTTAAAGAACCGCTTGGATTGACATGAGATTTGGCATACATATAGCTTACATGTCAAAGAAAAAAAGTGATATTGTGCCGATGTGTGCTTTTGCCCTGGGGGTGAGTTTCACCCCTTCTTGGGGGTGAAAAATATATGTCCAAAATAAGTCCGGAAATGGGTAAACTGACTAATTTTAACTAACTTTTGTTTTATAGAGCTTTTTCGCCAAGTCAACACTTTTCGAGTTATTTGCAAGTGAATATGTTCATTTTTCAACAAAATAACCACATTTTTAGACGGTTTTTCGCAAATAACTCAAAAATTAAGTATTTTGTCGAAAAAACGTTCTTAGCAAAAATATAGCCTATAAAAAAGTAAAAAAATGGTGTACGCGTTAGGTCTCTGGATCTCGTAGAACCAGAGTTATAGCCAATGAAAAATAGATTCATATTCACCAAATTTCAAATAGAATATTTCGACGTGAAATATCCAAAAAATTAAGCACTTTTTGGGGAAAACCTATTATAACTTTTTAAAAGCGTTTAAAAAAAGCTTTATTTCTGTTTTTACAAAAAGTTTCTAGCATTAAATTTAAGCAAGTTACGCTCAAAATAAAGTTGGTCCCTTTTGTTTTTGCAAAAAAAAATCGGGAAGACTACCCCCCTAATTAGCAACTTAAATTAAATTAATCGTTACCGCTCCACAAATTATTTTACTTATGTTGTGTTTATATGATCTGTAAGTTTCATCGATTCAAAGTGCTTATTTTTTAAAAAAAATTGGTTTCAAAGTAAAATTTTTAAGAATTTAAATTTTGAAAAATATGCTTTTTTTCATAATAACTTACAAATTGTTAGAGATACCAAAAATCTCGAAAAACAAAAAAAGTTAGATTTGCTTTTCTGAAAATCATGTATTATTTTGTTTTTCTCTTGGACAAAAATTGATTAAGATTTGGTGTTTCTAAATTTGCATACATTCGTGATCAGTGACTCGTTTAACCCCTTTTAACTACAGCCCTTTCAATAATAAGTACTTTGAACCGATGAAACTCACAGATCATATAAACAATATATACAGGAGTCAAGAAACTTATGAAGTCGTAACGATTTTAAGATACTAATTAGGGGGTGATTTTCTCGATTTTTTTACCAAAACCAAAAGGGACTAACTTTATTTTGAGCATAATTTGTTTAATTTTGATGCTAGAAATTTTTTTTATAATGAAGCTACAAGCTTTATAATGAGGCTTTATAATGAGGCTACAAAAATTAAGCTTTTTTTAAACACTTTAAATAAGTTGTAATGAGTTTTCCCCGAAATGTGCTTCATTTTTGGTTATTTCAGGTTAAAATATTTCATTTGGAATTTGACGAATATGCACCTATTTTTCATTAGCGATAACTCTGCTTCTACTAGGTGTAGAGACGTGATGTATACACCATTTTTTAAATTTTTTACAGGTTATATTTTTGCTAAGAATGTTTTTTCGACAAAATACTTACTATTTGAGTTATTTGCGAAAAACCGTCTAAAAGCGTGGTTATTTTGTTGAAAAAATGTACATATCCACTGCCAAATAACACGAAAAGTATTGACTTAGTGAAAAAACTCTATAGAACAAAAGTTACTTAAAATTAGCCAGTTTATCCATTTCCTGACTTTCTTTGGACCCCCCAAGAGGGGGTGAAAACCACCCCCAGGGCAAAAGCACATATCGGCACAATATCACTTTTTTTCTTTGACTTGTTAGCTATGTGTATGCCAAATTTCATGTCAATCCAAGCGGTTCTTTACAATTTAGAGGTTTTGCAATATTTTACCGTTAAAGAACGGACTACTAAGATTAATATTAGGTTTGTTCTAGCATCAGTTTCAAATGGTTTGAAACCATCAGCGAATAGTCGACCAGCGCAAGTAGGGGGGGTAGCACTGGTGACTGTATTATGTTCTCTCACTGAAAGACTATTTGATGACGGTTTCTGACTAGTTTGACTGTATGCTAGAACAAACCTAGTAGGTTTGTTCTAGCATCAGTTTCAAACGGTTTGAAACCATCAGCGAATAGCGGACCAGCGCGAGTAGAGGGCATAGCACTGGTGACTGTATTATGTTCTCTCATTGACCAACTGTTTGCTGACGGTTTCAGACTAGTTTGACTGTTTGCTAGAACAAACCTATTTACCTACCTACTAGTTGACCCGGCAGACTTCGTACTGCCTCAGTAGATAAAAACAAACTTTTGTATACAATAAACTTAAAATAAACAAAAGGAATTCGTAATTAATAAACAAAAAATGCTCGATGTGAATGAGGTTTTATTATTATTTTTAATTAATTACATATGATGTTTGAAGTAATAAAGTTTTTTTTAATGGCATGGACTTTATGTCATTCAGCCAGTCACAACATGAGATACTTAGTATCATGTGTAGTGTGTGTGTTGAGTAAGTGTCTTGTTACTTTGCAAAGTCAACGTCATTGTCTTTGTAAAGAGACGCTAATTGTATCCGAACGTCTGCGGTCCCTCCGGTGAGTACATAAAGTTTAGTTAGAAGTAACAAAATAAAGTTTGTAGTGCAACAGTTACAATCTTAAATTTGGTTTTCTACGACCGTTTAATAATATACTCATTATTCGCTATTTTTGAATAGATAATAACACCCATTACTTTACGTGAGTAATAATTCATTACTCACGGGCTGAAGTTACTCGCGGGTCATTACTCACGGGTTGAAGTTAGATTCAAGTGGTGCATGGCAGTTTTAATATACCTATTAGCAAATAAAATTACTTAAACTTGTTTATTTAATAAAATAATCGTTGTAATTTATATGAACAATTAAATTTCAAAAATGTTTAAAGAATTTTTACCTTTAACAATGGGTTAGTATATTTTTACGTTTAAATTTTAACATTTGACATTTTACGATTGACGTTATTAAAAGGTAAACAATAAACAATCGGTATTAATTTCGAAAAAGGACTTAAGGATATGAAATTCATATCAATGAATTATGTTTTACATACTGTTCATTGTACAATAGATATTAATTCAGAGCACACGTTCTTTTTCATGTAATTGCCTTAAAATATGTCTTATTTTTAAAAGCCACCGCCATTCCATGACATAATGACAACTGTTTGATTACTTTGATTGTTTTATAAAGCTCAACGAGTGTAATTCTAACAGTGTTGCCATAGTTATTTAAAATATATTTTCTTATGAAAAATAAAATATTTCTTTTTAAATAATGTTAGTAGTTGATAATTATATTTTTCTACTAATCCAAATAAAAAAGGTCGTAGAAAAAGTATAGTATTCTACTTGCATGTAATGGCTATTACTCACTCTGATGAATTACGACACTCGCCAACGGCTCGTGTCGCAAACTTCATCATCTTGAGTAATAACCATCATTACATGCTCGTTGAATAATATACTATTATCTTATAATGAATAAAATAGCTTTATTTTATCTTCATTCAAAACAACCCTCTATTTATGATTGGGTTCGGGGTGGTTCCAACTCTATAGATGTTGATTAAATAAAATATAATTAAATTAAAATTAAATAACATTAAATAAAATGAAATAAAATAAAATAGAATTAAATAAAATTTCATTAAATTGAATAAAAGTAAATAAAAATAAATAAAACTGAATAAAATTAAATAAAATTAATGAAATTAGATAAAACAAAATAAAATTAAAAAAAAATAAAAAAATAAATGTAATTAAAACTGAAATAAAATAATAAACGAAAATAAATAAAATATTTATATAAAATTAAA
The DNA here is from genome assembly GCF_917563875.1 of Diabrotica virgifera virgifera. Lineage (NCBI taxonomy): Eukaryota > Metazoa > Arthropoda > Insecta > Coleoptera > Chrysomelidae > Diabrotica > Diabrotica virgifera. The sequence continues at coordinate 25,707,093 of NC_065444.1, read as the reverse complement.
CAAAATTAATTAAAATTAAATAAAATTTTTAAATTTGCTGCTTGCTCTTTTCGTGTGCTCAGAATTTTTCTCCTGCTTACGGTTCGTCAGAAAAGTTCCGTTCAGAGATATTTTTTGAAAATCTCGCAAAATTAAAAAATTCATACTTTGCCCAATTCGAGTCCCAAAGTTAAACTTCTCTTCTATGAAATTTGTCACTCGTTCTTCTTCTGTCCTCAGAATATTTCTACGGCTTGAGATATTGTATTTCGAACACCGATTGCTCTAGAGAAAAAATTTTAATACGGTTCTGCTCAGCAATGAGTCTACGTACTTAATTTTGTATTTTTTAAACCATTATTATGAGAGTTATGGCGTCATGGGCAACCCCCCTTATGACGTACGGGTATGAAAAATAGATAACAACCTATTCTTAGACCTGCCGAATACACGTGTAAAATTTCATAAAAATCGGTCAAACCGTTTCGGAGGAATATGGCAACTAACACTGTGACCAGAGACTTTTATACATATAGCTGTAAATATTTTGGTGGCTACTAAAATGACTAAATAAAACGGTATAAACCTTCCCTGAACTTTCACAAACAATTCAACATCAAAATTAGCCAAATCGGTCCAGCCATTCCTGAGTTTTAGTGAGACTAACGAACAGCAATTGATTTTTATATATAAGATTACAAAAATGAATATAAAACTCATCAGGCTTCCGGCTTGAACCGCGTCGATTGTCACTGTGCCGAGCTTTCGACATCTTCTGTGATGTCTTCTTCAGGGCTTCCGGAGTCTTTCTTCCGAGTTCACAGATATTACACTCTTCACTACTCACTGCACTACTCAGTGAAATTGACTTCTTGAAATACTGTTGACAAGACCACCCAGCAATATGTAACTAGTAATTTGCCAATATCAAATAGGATAATCGCGATTCAACTGAATACACTTCAGTGCAGAGGTCCTGGTTAAAGATCCTCAAACCTGGTTCAACACAACATCTGTGCAGCTTATTCGTGCTGCTGCAGATAAAATAAAAATTGTCATGATGATCGCCAACATTCGTCATGGATATGCACTTCAAGAAGAAGAGCTCAGTGCAAGTTCAATAGATGCAGATATATTCCAACTGCCGACAAAGAAAAAGAAGAAATTATTGAACAGTTCGGCATTGAATTAGAACAAATTCTAGTTACCACAAAACATAAAAATATAGCAACAGTAATGGGCGACTTTAATGCAAAAATAGAAAAAGGCAGTGAATGAGACTTTGCAGGGAACTTTGGAACGCTAGGTGACATACTGGAGCAGTTTTGCCAACACATATTTCAAACTCCCTCCTAGAAGATTGTATACATTAAAGTCTCCGGCAGATAACTCGAACAGTATTGCAAGAAATCATATATACTTCCTTTTGATCTACAAGTGATACCTAAATTCCATTACATCAACTAAAACGTATTCAGAAGCAGACATAAAATCAAATCATAACCCTGTTGTATCAAGATTTCATATCAAAGGTAAAAAGCTCCTAACCAAAAGTAACAGAAGAAATACAGGCATCCCAATTAATTAATGAATGTTGAGTGATATAAAAATTAACACCATTGAAGACAATGAAAAAAAAATGGAAAACGATCAAAAATGTCTTGTTATGAGAAATAAGGATACATTAAGGCCAAGACAAACTAAAACGAAAAAACAATGAATGACTAACGAGATACTGGAACTGATGGACAATCGAAGAACATATTACATAAAACTGTAGATAAAATCACATATTATAATAATAGTCACAGGGTGATAAGAGATAGATAAGGAAGGCTAGAGAAAAATAAATGATACTTTCAACCTGCATAAGAAAACAAATCAGTAGTGGAACTTCTTCTTCTCCTTCTTCCTCTTATTTTTCTTTTATATAGGCAGTAGTGCCTGTTTTTCTTCAACGGTGTCTTTCATATCTCCCTAAATGGTCATTTTCTCTTCTCCTTGGGCGTCATATACTTCTTCTGCCTAACGGTGACTAACTGGCCTAATAACTTACTTATATATTCGGGTCTTTCTTTCCACTCTTAGGTGTTTGTTTTTCCAAATTGTGTCGTTGAGGTATCCCGCCGTTCTACTGGCTTTAATTATTTGGTCTTTTACCTCTTCTTCGATATTATTGTCGGCTGATAGATTAATTCACAGGTATTTGAAAGTCATTACTTGTTGTATAATTTGATTGTCTAACTCCAATTTACATCTTATTAGTTCTTTGAGCTGATGCCCAAATAAATTTTTTTGGACTGATATTTTCATATTCATTTCTTTTGCGTTAATATTGAATTTGTGCAGTAATGTTTGTAGGTCGTCTTCGCAGTAGTGGAACGATTAAAGTAAATAAAAGCAACATATTTCTAGACAAAAATGAATGATTTCCGATATTTTTTGTATAACAGAAATAATTTCTTAATTTTTTAAAATGATTTCGAGTTTTGGAAATTGAAACTTCAAAACAAATAAATGTAAACTACTTCTTACAATGAACATTGGTTTAATGTCATATAAAATAATATTTAATTTAACGACGTTCTACACCTTCGTTGCGGGGTATGCTTCTCAGAGGAAAGGGGGGAAACTTATATGCAAGCGAAAGTTGGTAACAATGCATTTATAGCAGAATACTCAAATCATATGTTTCAGTATTGAATACTTTATAAAAATAAATTATAATAAATTACGGAAATTACGGAATAAATTACGGAATTAATTATAATAAATAAATTAAAAATAAATGGTACGGTAAACAATCCTCATTTTTTAATATGTTATTCCTTACACAAACACCTTTAATTTAAGCACAAATAATTAAAAATCGTAAATTTGGGTCAAAAGTTATTAACTTTTTAAGAATTCCCATAAGAGCCCATGTTAAAACTTAACTTTGACCCTTAATAGTAATTAAACGGCACGGTAAAACAATTTTTTAAAAATCAAGTCTTAGTTTTTTTAAGTAAACTGTAACATACTAAAATTTCATGCAAATCCTTAATTCTTTGCCGAAGGTGTAGAACGTCGTTAACATGCCATAATAAAATAGTTTCAGAACCCCTTTAATAAGATTATATTTAGTACATATGTAGAAAAGCTCTCAAATCATTAATAGTGCTTCCAATTGTTTTAAATATTTCTGACATTCGCCAATTTGTATTCTTTCCATTTGTCATAAAACAAAATGTTCATTATTACAATGCCATAAAAAATATATGTTGGATAGCTTGTCTCTCCCCACAGCGAACAATAGGGAACAAATCTATAATCGTTACATTTATCTGTGCCCTGATGATGTAACACGATAGTTTTTTATTTATGAAACGGTGGCTGGGACACGTCATGTCGCGTTATCATCATCGCTTCGAGTGAGATTTCTGACACGTGTTTGAAATGTTAGATCTTGACACTTCAAGAGATAATAATATATTGTATCTAGATGACGTATTTACTGAAGGACGTATCTAGGGAAAATCCGATAACTATTTATTTATTTGATATCCCATATCCCCAAGGAGATTTTCGGAGCTTTGAAGCCTCTACACGTGCCTTAATCACATTTTATAAGAAGAATTAAAACAAGTTATTCATAAAACATATTCATAAAATATCTATCATATTTATTATTCATGAATAATGTTATGCCATTTATATATTTTCATAATAGACATAAAAATATTAGTATATTTGGACGTTGAGGGGCGACTCACATTTTTTGCAGAAATTGCTTGGAAATAACTCATATAATAATAATTGACTTATCCTCCCACTCAAAAAGGTCCGGAACATTCATTGTTTAAATAATGAAAATGTAAAAAAATTAAGGAAAAATTCGATTTTTTCTTCGAATTTTGATTTTAACTTTAAAAGTATTCATTTCCGAAAAAAGTTGCGCTGACATAAAAGTTGCGTAATTAAATTTCCTACAACATAGCATTAGTTAAAAATTTTAAAAACTGTCACCCTTGTTGCAAAATAACAATAATTGCGAAAAAAAACATAAAAAACAAGTATTTGCATTTTACGTTTTTCAACCATTTATGCTACACATAGGACCTTCATGTTTTACCCAGAAAAACTATATGACATAATAAAACAATATGTACTGTGAATTTCATTAATATCGGTTCGATAGATTTTTCAAAATAAATTTTGCAATCCAGCTTTCGCAAAAAATGTTCATTTTTTCAAAATGTTGCAGGACTGAAAATAAAGCAGACAGCAAATTGATTTTTTTACATATGGAAGAATACTTTTCCTTTCATTTGTAATTTGCAGAATTAAAATCGGTTAACTATCACGGCGTAAGCAATTTTTTTAAATAAACATGATAGATAAATTTTAATTTTTACTACATTTCGATATAAGTAAATAAATTTGTTTATTGCAAAATAAAAACACATACTCTGTCCTTTGAAATAACACTTTTTTTAGCAAACATTTTCTTTGTTCATATATTTTAACTTAGAGAGTTTATTATTTTTAAACACATGCAATTGTTTAAACAATATTTCACAAACAATAATCAAATTAGTTTGATTAAAATATTAAAATACAACCAAATCTAGAGTAAGAAAATAGTATATTAAATAAAGATTAGATAAAAATTTTGGTGGAAATCAACTTGTGTTAATCAAACACCGCTGTCCTGCGCATATCACCAAAAATTAATGTTTATTTAAAAAAATTCCTGACGCTGTGGTAATTAATCGATTTTAATTTTGCAAATTGCAAATGAAAGGTACTGTATTCTTCTATATGAAAAAAAAAAGAATGTGTGTGTACTTTTTACGCACGTAAGAAGTTATACTTCTATTATATGATTTAAACGAAATTAATATACTTTTTATTTGTATTTTATTTAAATATTAAACTAATTTATACTTACTACTTCTCAAACATTTTTATTAAAACAGTGCCAAAAATTAAAATAATACAAGAATAAAACACATAGAAACACATTAAAAATGCCACAAATGATTTCTGAACATTAATTGTCGGAATTTTTTTTAACTAAATACGTATTTCCGAAAAATAAAAGTTTCCATTGGGATTCGAACCAGCTTTTATCAGTGCGGTTGGTATTGGGGTTCATTCGCCTTGAACGCTTCGCCACGGAGGCAATGCGTCATTATTTGCGAAGATCGACTAACTAAACGGATTAAACTTTTGACATTTTGAATTAGGTAAATCAAATTATTTTGATTTTGAATTGAAATGATTTAGAATTGAAAAAATACAACAAAACATAGAGTAAGAAAACAATATATTAGGTGAATATTGATAGAATTTTTGATGGTAATCAAATTATGTAAATAAAAGTATTACATACTAATAATAGATACTATGTATTTTGGTAGGTTCAAATAGGTATAGGTACCTACCTATGGAATTTTTTATCAGGATACTGATACATTTAACAATTATTATTACGTACCTGTTGCTTTTAAAAACTATTTAAAAGTCACTACAGTTATAAAACTTTTTTGTTTCTGTCCTCACAACAATAAAACTAATATATTATACAACATTTGTTTACCTCCATATTGAACAATTATTTATTATTGACAGATCATTTCAACATCCAATCAGAGCCCGTATAACGACTAATACAATACCATACTGTCGGTGTGCGCATGCGCGCGGATCAACAATATCCAACAATATCCAACAATATACAAAGAAGTATAACTTCAAAAATTCAACTTGCTATCTGCTTTATTTTCAGTCCTGCAACATTTTGAAAAAATGATTTTCTTTTGCGAAAGCTGGATTTCAAAATTTATTTTGCAAAATCTATTAAATCTATTGTTTTATTATGTCATAAAGTTTTTCTGGGTAAAATATGAAGATCCTAAGTGTAGCATAAATGGTTGAAAAGCGTAAAATGCGAATACTTGTTTTTTATGTTTTTTTCGCAATTATTGCTATTTTGCAACAAGTGTGTCAATTTTTAAAATTTTTAACCAAGCCTATATTGTAGAAAATTTAATGACGCAACTTTTATGTCAGTGCACTTTTCCTCGGAAGTGAATACTTTGAAAGTTATAATCAAAAAACGAAGAAAAAAATCGAATTTTTCCTTCATTTTTTGACATTTTGATAATTTAAATAATGTTCCGGACCTTTTTGAGTGGGAGGATAACTCAATTATTATTATATGAGTTAATTCCAAGTTCCGTCTGGGCATGATGACGTAATCGATGATTTTTTTTAAATAAGAATAGGAATCGTGTGATAGCTCATTTGAAAGGACCTTTTTGAGTGGGAGGATAACTCAATTATTATTATATGAGTTAATTCCAAGTTCCGTCTGGGCATGATGACGTAATCGATGATTTTTTTTTAAATAAGAATAGGAATCGTGTGATAGCTCATTTGAAAGGATTTTCAATTTTCTATTCAGTAACATAAACATTTACATAATTATTTGGATTTTGAATTAAATAAATTACATACATTCTTCGTTTTTTTTGTCACATAATTTAATTAAAAAAATATTTTTTGGACACCCTGTACAAATAATTATTTAAATGTTTATATTACTGAGTAGAGAATTGAATAACCTTTCAAATGAGCTAGCACACGACACCTATTCCTATTTAAAAAAACATCGATTACGTCATTACGCCCAAGATGACATCACTAGTATGACATATACACCAAAATATCACAAGTTAAAAATAAAAATCGACCTGTTTCGGGATTTTTTCTTAAAGACGCAGGTTTATGAAATAACGAATTTATTCCTTTTATTTGCACCATACTGTATACCTATTAGAGATGCGTAGAAAAAAGTTACAGAATAATGTTCGCGAAGTAATAAGGAAAATGTCCCAAAATCGCTGTGAGTGTCGAAATTTGAAAAATCATATTTTGGAAACTATAAATTACAGGGATTTCTACCAAGCGCCATTTTAAAGAGGAAGGATGGAAGTTTTTTTTTCTGTAAATCAATGCCTACACCTTTATCCCATTGGAAAAAAGTTATGGGACAAAAAACAAAATTGTTATCTTTCGTGTTTTTTTCTTGCTTTTCTTTTGAATATATTTTTGTAAAAAAAAGTATTTTTGACTTTAAAATGTGATATTTCGATAGTACATTTAACCTGGAACAATTTTCCTGTAGACGTGTTTGCACCAAAAGTGCATAGAACTCACTCTAATTCGCCCTGTGACTAATTCACCCCTTTCTCAAAAACGCACCCCTTTAAATGGTAGTACTCCGCGGTTTTTTCATATTTAGAGGTCCATTGACTATATGAAACAATAAAACCCCGTTAAAGTTGTAGTTCCTTTCTAAAGTACATAATCAATAGCCTAAAATACATTATTATATAAATTACAAATTTTCATTTTTTATGCTTTAAACATAAATATAGTAAAGCATATTCTATCTGCTCCTGCTCAAACATTTTCCTAGTGAGCGCTAATCCCATAAAACTTACATGGTTTCTCTTAACTTTCAATCTTTATTCCTAACCCAAATTGGCCAAAGTAATTAGTAACTGACCTAGACGTCACTCGGAAAACTACAACGACCTAAGCAAAAAGTGGCAGTTTTCCTTTTCGAGTCGCCATAAAATTTTCGCTCGCTGGCTAGAAATTCGAGAAAGAGAGAACATCAGATCACAGGTGGCTGTTGGGCGTTAATGAGGCAATTTAAATGCATAGCACAAGGGTCGAGTACTCGATCACGGCCGAAAAATCCCGAGGGAATGCGATCCTCGGCACAGCGACGGAGATGACAGGATAAATGGGGGAGAATTTTTCCTCCAAGATAAATTAGGATAATTCATGGTGAGGTATTATTTCTCGCGTTGTTTTCTAACGGAAAATTGCCAACTCGGTGGTTTAATAACGTTCTTGAGATTTTCTACATTTTCTTCTTATTTGAAGTATGTACAAAAGATAAATAAATACAATAAACAAATAGGAGACATCTTGAAAAATATATTCTTTTACAAATGACCAACAATATAAATATATAATAAAGAACTCGGAAAAAGGAAAATTTAACGGAAACAAAAACTGAACAATTTTGACAACAATTTTTTGAAAAATTTCTTGAGTCATGAAGGCGTTCATCACACCTTGATGGAATGTTTATATTCCTGTTCAATTTTGGAGATTTGTAGGTCTGGAGATCTGTAAGAAATAGGAGCCAACCCCTGATTTGAGCTCATTTCATAGTTTACTGTCGCGATGTCTGCTGACGTAAATTTATTTAAAGCGCTTAGTTCAAATTCTTTGTAACTCTCGTTAAAACATAAAATCTAGAAGGATTTTCTTATCTTCCTAGAGTTCGTTCCCCTGGTGTGGTATTTAGTTGCTGTACCCATCAACCTGTCACTGGCTATGTAGTTTTAACGCAGGGCTAATTAGACAGCCGTCTTCCGGTAATGTCACCAATTTGCCTTCTTCATCGTCTTTTTGCCGACGAGTTAAAAAATGGATTCGATCTGAGGGTCACTGCCTTTTTTACTCAGAAACACATGTCATAAGATTGAATGAACCTCTTGGATCGTTAACCTGAAATTTTGATAATTTGTTTCGATCTGCGCAAAACGACATTTAACGATAGAAGAAAGTTATAGATATCTAAAGTTATATAATTAATTTTATGATCACATTTGTATTTATTTTTACGCATATTTTTTAGAATTACGAGTAGATCACGTATAATTTCTGTTGAACCAAAAAGCTTTTTTTCGGTTTGAAAGATTGTGATCCAAAGCCTTTGACTTATCAATTCTTATTAAGTTTAAGAAGTAATTAAGTTTTAAATACGAGACATTTAGTCCAGGAACTGAAGCTTTTCACCTCGCAATTTTTACCGAATGGATCGATTTGCTTGAAAATTTGAGAATAAGTAGTGGATAGTCCAAGGATCAAAATCTATATGATGTGGAAAGGCGCTTTTACCATGGGGGTGGTTGCCACCCCATCTCCGGGTGGAAATTTTTTATTATATTTTGACCGCAAAAGTTGATAAAAACATTCATTCTACGCAAAAAATGTTCTAAACATTTTTTTGATAAAATTAATAGTTTTCGATTTATTCGCTATCGAAAGTGTTAGTTTTATATCTAAGAAATCAATGTTTTTGGTATAGATCCTCATTTACAATTCACTCATTTTGTGCCGCAGAAAAAAATTTTTCAAACCAAGTTCTTGGAAATTAAATAATCTACAATTTCATATTAAATCATTTTTTCGTATCTCTGATGCTAATCTTTCTATTCTGAAGAAAATTGCATTTTTTAACAAACTACAAAAATTCGTTATTGGCTTTTAACTCCAGTTTTTTAAAAACTAATCATTATAAGCCAGTCAAACGTCTAGAACCTTTTAACAAGAATCTAATAAAGAAGAATGAATAAGGCCAATGACTAAAAACACCGCTAACTTACATTATTATGCTTCCAATTGGATTTCTTTTTCTTTTTTTCAAAAAATATATTGATTTTTTAACCGTAACCTTTTATTTTTTATCTTAGAAAGTTTGGTGATAAAGAATTTTATAGGTTTTTATGAGATCTATAAGGCAATTAATATTAAATCTTTTTAAAGTCCTCAGTCACAAAAAGAGGTGACTTTGAAAGGGTTGGTAAAGGTGGTTTTTGCATGTTATTACAAGTTTTAATTGTCAATAGCTCACTCAATTTTTGCCGTAGGAAAATTTTTTGCAAACCATGTTCTTGGGAATTAAATAAACTACAATTTCATATTTAAACATTTTTTTCTATCTCTGATGCTAATCTTTCTATTCCGAAGAAAAAGGCATTTTTTACCAAACTACAAAAATTAATTATTCGCTTTTAACTCCATTTTATTAAAAACTAATAATTTTAAGCCAGTCAAACTTCTAGAACCTATTAATAATACATAAATAAAGAAGCCAAAGTAGGGCCAGTGACTAATGTTAATTAGGCTGGTGATAAGGGAGTGGTTTCCGATAAATTTTTTGCCGAAAAAAAAATAGAGACTTAAATTCTTTTCATTATAAGTTATTTAATTTTTGAGCTAGAGCCTTTTTTTATTTATAGAGATAGATATTTTTAAACACTTTAAATTAGTTTCAATGAGTTATCCTCGAAAAATGCATAAATTTCGCGTCGTTTGACTTTGAATCTACAATATTTAGCATTTGACGAAGAAGAGCTAACATATAAAAAAGTATAGCTCGATTACTATTGGTTTAAAAAAAAATTAAAAAACCAGATTGGTTTATTTTTTCAAAAGGTATATTTTTATTAAGCAAAGTTGTTTTGATAAAATGAAAACTTTTTGAATTATTAGCAGAAAACTGATTAAAAACATTGATTTTTTCGATATAAAACTAACACTTTCGATAGCGAATAAATGAAAAAGTATTGATTTTATCAAAAAAATGTATAGAACGTTTTTTGCTTAGAATAAATGTTTTTACCAACTATTGCGGTATAAATATAATAAAAAATTTCCACCCCGAGATGGGGTGGCAACCACCCCCATGGTAAAAGCGCCTTTCGACATCATATAGATTTTGATCCTTGGACTAGCCACTACTTATTCTCAAATTTTCAAGCAAATCCATCCATTCTGTAAAAATTGCGAGATTTTGTTCTATTCTAAGCTTCATTACTTAGACTAATTTTGAAAATTATTGCGAATGTAGTATAATGTTTATAAATAAATACAATGTAATCATGTTGTCATTGTAAAACGAAACAAGAGCCGTCTTATTTTTCAGTTCGTTCAGAGAGCATCATAAGCACCCTAACCGGTTTCAAACCTAATTAGGTTATCATCAGAGAGTGAACATATAATTATCTCTCAACAAACTAAAAATCGGGCTGCCAGTATCGGTTCACAACGAAATAATATGATGGCATGGATGTCGTGGCGACATCTGCTTAAGACAAGCGAAAGTTTTATTTTTAATTAAATTAAATTACTCAAACATAAAACTTTATTGGCACCAATTTTCTGGTAACACCTTCGTGGTTCCTAAAATGTGCAAACCAACGAATTGCCGGAGCAAAGAAGACTGAGGAAGATCTAAAAGTTGCATCGCACTTCTAGCCTGTCTCGCATAAAAATGGTCCCGCATACTCAGTTAGGAGTAATACTAATATAAATAAATAATAATTTTGCCATAAAATGCAGGCAGGAAGTGCGATACAATTCTTAGATCTCCCCTAGCCTTCTTTGCCTCAGTATTCGCATGGTTTGCAAATTATAGAAACCGCGAAGACGTTACCACAAAATTGGTCTCAATAAAAGTTTAATTTTAATATTATTTTTAATTGGATTAATGTAAAACTTACGCTTGTTGTAAGCAGAACCCGTGTTGAGCTGGCCCCCCCCCACTTGCAAAAATTAAAAAACAAATAGCCTTGATTTATGAGCTATTTATGAGCTCTCATATTCCGCAAACTAAAAATTTTGAGCTCGTTCCACTGAGCAGGAATTTAATACCATAGTGGGGGGGGGGGGCTGAGTCAGCCCCCCCACTACTTAAAAATAGGAATATTGAATCGGTTTTTGCGGCAGAATTACGAGCTATTTATGAACTCTTGAAATTATATAGTTTCGATTTTTGAGCTCATCCCCTTCACCCCCAAACAAACCTTTAATTGATTTAACTTAAGAGAAAGATGCTGAGAAAACTTAAAATATATCGTATTGCGGATATAATTCCTATAGCTTATATACTCTAAGAATAAACTATTAAATCAAGGGCATTTCGATTATTGAGCTACAACCCCTTCGCAAGAAAACCACCCTATCTTCCCGGCTTAAGAGAAAGTTGTATTTAAAATGCGTTAAACTAATTATTTGGCGACTACATATCATTTAATAATTTATAAGCTTCCAAATTACGCGCATTTAGATCAGTAAATTGCAATTTATTTTGTATAGTGCAGTCACTGAAGGTAAAAATCAACGATTACCTTCAAGTTCGGTGAGTCTTCATCGATTTTCACGAAAATTGGTCAGTGGTTAGAGGATACGTCAAGAAACAAAGGTGACATGGTACCACCTTGCGCCTTTACCCTGAGGGTGGATACCGCCCCTTCTCGGGGGTGAAAATTATTTTATAAAAAATAACTGCACAAATCAATAAATGAACAAATTAAAAGCAAAATTTATTATATACAGTTAATAAAATAAGTCAATACTTTTTAAGTTATTAAAGATCAAAGATTTTAATTATTTGTGAAAAAAATGCATGTTTTAAAGATGTTTTTTGTAAATCACTGAAAAACTGTAAGTTTTTACAAAAAAGTTAATAGTAGTTTAATTCGTATAGCTTATATTCTAAGAATAAACTCTTAAATCACGCACCTTTCGATTATATAGCTACAACCCCTTCGCAAGAAAACGACCCCATTTTCCCGGCTTAAGAGAGAGTTGTTCTTAAAATAATTTAAATTGATTATTTGGCGACTACATATCGTTTAATAATTTATTAGCTTGCAAAATATACGCATCTCAATTATTGAATTGCCATTTTCTTTCTATAGTGCAGTCACTGATGGTAAAAATCAACTATTACCTTCGATTTCGGTAAATTTCCATTTATTTTCACGAATTGACAATAACAACTTGGGGTTTTAGCCTGGGGTATATGTCACCCCTTCTCGGGAGTGAAAATTACTTTATTAAAAATAACCCCACAAATCGAGAGAGGGACAAATTGTAAGCAAAATTTGTTATATAATGTGATTAAAATAAATCAATACTTTTTGAGTTATTAAAGATCAAATATTTTAATTTTTGGAAAGAAAATGCATGCTTTAGAGCGATTTTTCATAAATGACTCAAAAACTGTAAGTTTTTACAAAAAAGTTTTCATCACTAAAATTGAAGCTAATAAAAAATATAATAAATTGCTTACTTGAAAAACCTTTAATGTTAATTTAAAGTAAGTTATTGGTAATTAAATGTATATTTTTTTCCGCGACTGTTCAAATCTAAGGGTTCAAGCTTAAATAACGGGAAAAAGATGCATTTTATAACACTTAGGTACTAAATACTTGTCAAAGTACTTAGAAATACCCATCAAAAATAAGATCCAGAAAAAGTTGATAGTATCAAAATCCGCTCACCAATTTTCGTGAAAATGAATGGAGATTTACCGAAATCGAAGGTCATAGTTGATTTTTTACCTTCAGTGACTGCACTATAGAAAGAAAATGGCAATTTAATAATTGAGATGCGTATATTTTGCGAGCTCATAAATTATTAAACAATATATAGTCGACAAATAATTAATTTAAATTATTTTAAGTACAACCCTCTCTTAAGCCGGGAATAAGGGATGGTTTTCTTGCGAAGGGGTTGTAGTTCAATAATCGAAAGGCGCGTGATTTTAGAGTTTATTCTTAGAATATAAGCTATACGAATTAAACTACTATTAACTTTTTTGTAAAAACTTACAGTTTTTCAGTGATTTACAAAAAACCTCTTCAAAACATGCATTTTTTTCACAAATAATTAAAATCTTTGATCTTTAATAACTTAAAAAGTATTGACTTACTTTATTAACTTTGTATAATAAATTTTATTTTTTATAAAATAATTTTCACCCCCGAGAAGGGGCGGTATCCACCCTCAGGGTAAAGGCGCAAGGTGGTACCATGTCACCTTTGTTTCTTGACGTATCCTCTAACCACTGACTAATTTTCGTGAAAATCGATGAAGGTTCACCGAAATTGAAGGTAATCGTTGATTTTTACCTTCAGTGACTGCACTATACAAAATAAATTGCAATTTACTGATTTAAATGCGCGTAATTTGGAAGCTTATAAATTATTAAATGATATGTAGTCGCCAAATAATTAGTTTAACGCATTTTAAGTACAACTTTCTCTTAAGCCGGGAAGATAGGGTGGTTTTCTTGCGAAGGGGTTGTAGCTCAATAATCGAAATGCCCTTGATTTAATAGTTTATTCTTAGAGTATATGAGCTATAGGAATTATATCCGCAATACGATATATTTTAAGTTTTCTCAGCATCTTTCTCTTAAGTTAAATCAATTAAAGGGTTGTTTGGGGGTGAAGGGGATGAGCTCAAAAATCGAAACTATATAATTTCAAGAGCTCATAAATAGCTCGTAATTCTGCCGCAAAAACCGATTCAATATTCCTATTTTTAAGTAGTGGGGGGGGCTGACTCAGCCCCCCCCACTAGGGTATTAAATTCCTGCTCAGTGGAACGAGCTCAAAATTTTTAGTTTGCGGAATATGAGAGCTCATAAATAGCTCATAAATCAGGGCTATTTGTTTTTTAATTTTTGCAAGTGGGGGGGGGGGCAGCTCAACACGGGTGTAAGCAGATGCCGCCACGGCACCCGTATCGCTTTGTTTTGCTGTAATTCAATACATATTCAGCCGTGTGATGGATGACCGAAGTTATCTTGAACGTAAAGTTATCCTGTAGTTAAGTTATAATCCTCGAATTGGTGTGATGTATCATATTTAACTTAACTACAGTAGGAAAAATTAAAGAATACCCATGAACGAACATATAAAACACGCTGTATTTTCCTGTCACCGTGTCACACAAAAAATTGACCAGCGCAAATACATGTAATAATTATTATTACATGAACTTGCGATGGTCAATTTTCTTTGTGGCACGGGGACAGGAAAATACAGCCTGTTTTATATGTTCGTTCATGGGTATTCTTTCATTTTTCCGACTGTACCTCTGTTATTTCTTGACAGTTCTCGAGTTATTTGATATATCAACTGTCACTTTATAATGGCAGGCGCGGATCCAGGGGGCTCAATGGGGTCAATTGCCCCCACCTTGAGACTTCGCCTGGTGTCGCCTTTTTTTAAGAAAGAGATAATTACGATTGAAAATAAATAGTGGGTTTTGTGTCCTGTTGATAACTGAATAACGGAATGAAACAAAACAGAATTCCTTCTCCAAAGTACGTGTTCTCGGTCTTATTGTATGGTGTCGAGTCTTGTACTGTGAATAACATCGATCTACTTACCTAAATCGCCTTGAGGCTTTTGAAATGTGGTTCTATAGAAGAATTTTAAAAGTATCTTGGGTGAAGAAAATTCGAAACTTCACAATACTAGAACGTCTCAGCAAGACTACTGAGGTTATAGAAGGTATCAAGAAGAGAAAAGTGGAGTATTTCGGACATGTAATGAGTAGTTTCAAATATAGGTTGCTACAAAATATTATGCAAGCAGTGGCGGCTTTTGGGGGTAGGCAGGATAGGCCGGGCCTGCCCAATAATTTTAAGAGCTTTGAAATAGAAAAAGACATATTCAAAAATTATGTTAAAGCATGTAAATAACTTTTAAATGTACTAAATCACTCAATACATTAGCGTGCGTTAAGACAACTTTATTATTACCACATTCACAGAAAGCATCGAATCGTATTTTAAATATCATAGGCCCGCTCGGAGCTGGCCGACTCCGCTCACATCAGATCTCCGTACAAAAAGCGTTCGAAGTGAAGTAGCTCGCAGGACAACGATTTTTATATTGTCGTGTTATGCCTGCCTGGTGTATAGGCCCGATTCAAACTGGCCTTCGCTCACTTCACACTTCGCCGGGCCTCGTTGCCGATAACAGAATTATCGAATTGTAACTGACAAATTTGCACAAAGCAAAGAGAGAAGAATAAACCTGCTCTATAAATAATAAAATATGTAAACTATTTGTATATTTTAGTTCATAATTTGATTTAGTTTTTAAAATATAATTAAATGTAAATCTGTTACAGTTACCTTCTAAGTATTTTTATAGTGTGGGAAATAGAGGTTGAACCTCGCAAAATGGACACAAGTCCGGTTTTATTTTATTTCTGGTATATCAAAGGGAGCTTATTGTGAGGCTAACTTTTTCTTAAAAAATTTCACCGCGGAACCCCCATTTCATCCCTTTAAAGGGGATAATTTGGGGTTTTTGCGAAACGTAGCCCTTCCTGTACGTTTTGCAAAAAATTTACTTTATAGTAAAATGAAGGGGACTATATTTCCTACCATTTATTTCCCGACAGCATATGTCTCTCACCCACCGTTTAGCGGGGGTGGCGCCCCAAAGTTAACAAATTTTTAAAAAAGATATTTAAAAAAATTATGTTTCCCTAACTGTAATGAAAATTAAGAAGAAACCCTAGGGAAATTAATCACAAGTAAGTGGCTGATTTTTTGGTATAGGTTTCATTTAAGGGGAATTGCCCATTTTTTAATTACGGGGTGTTACATTTTAAAAAACCCCTTTTTCTCATTACCTATGCATTTTTTTAAAACAAACTTATACAGAATTAAAGACCACTATTTTCTCAACAAATAAGGTCCTATGCATTTTTTTCGTATCAGCAACCGTTACGGCACAGCAAACGGCGCCGCAAACCTCAGAAATGCTTTAGCGTGCTCCAGTTTTTGTTTTTTTTTTCGTCACCTATTCATTTTATGGATAGCGTACTTATGGAAAATAAAAGAACACACTGTCTGATACACATGATGACTTATGCATATTTTATTTTCTTTGCACCCTAAAACCACAGTGGTGGCCCAAAATCAATTTTTTATTATTTTCTTAATTAATTCTCCTTCTTTTTTGGGTGGTTCCGGGGAAAATATGGGGGTGCATTATACAAATTTGTAAATAACACTAGTACATGGATAATCGCTGAAAGTTTTTTTTACTCTAGCATAGGCAGTTCAAATGGTATAAAAAGGGGTTTTTTAAAATGTAACACCCTGTAATTAAAAAATTTGCAATTGCCCTTAAATGAAACCTATACCAAAAAATCAACCACTTATTTGTGATTAATTGCCGCAGGGTTTCTTCTTAATTTTCATGACAGTTAGGGAAAAATATTTTTGTTAAAACATCTTTTTTAAAAATTTGTCAACGTTGGGGTGCCACCCCCGCTAAACGGTGGGTGATAGACATATGCTGTCGCAAAATAAATAGTAGGAAAAATAGTCCTCTTCATTTTACTATTAAGTAATTTTTTTGCAAAACGTACAGGAAGGGCTACGTTTCGCAAAAACCACAAATTACCCCCTTTAAAGGGATGAAAAGGGGGGTTCCGGGGCGAAATTGTTTAAGAAAAAATTAGTTGCATAACGACACCCCTTGATATACCAGAAAAAAAACCGGACTTGTGTCCATTTTGCGAGGTTCAACCGCTGTTTCCTACACCTACACTATTATACATAAAAATAAATTTATATTTGCATATTATGTATTATTATACATAGCTATATGTAATTTGCTGGCTTGGCCTACCCAAAATTTTACCCCACCAGTCGCCACTGTATGCAAGTGAAAATAGAAGACAAACGCAGTCCAGGACGAAAAAGCACTTCGTGGTTGATTTAGGGTGGCAGTGAATAAAATTAAGATAGCTATGATAGTAACCAACGTTCTCAAAGGACACGGTACATAAAGAAAAATAAAGTAACAGCCCATACCGAAAAAGAATCCTGCGTACGCGAGTGACGAGAAAATTTTTATTTCATTGCCCCCTCCTTGCAAGGCTGCTGGATTCGCCGTTAACGCGACGTTAAACTTCAAGTTATGAGATAACTCTGTAGTTATGTAAGGTTAGGTTCATCTTTTGACTTGTTTTTAGACAGAAATCAAGTGAATTTAGAAACTAATAATTTAATAATTAAGAATAAAAGGGTAATACAATTTTAAAAATTATACAAAAATCAAATCGAGAGATATATTTTATAAAAAGACTAAGTTTTCACTCTAATGGCATATAACATATCCCACCAGAATGAAAACAATGGGAACCTTCTCTGGTTACACCTCCGAGGCATCTACAATTTGCAAGCCATACGGATGCTGAGACTAAGGAAGATGAGGGAATTCTACAATTTACAATTCACGTCACATCTGCTCAGCGCGGTAAAGTTCCAACGAGACTGGTTCCCTTCATACTCCACACAGAGTAAATGTAAATCAAAAATGAATAACCATTTTCAATTTCGTTGCAAAACGAAAATACAACCGAACCATATTCCAGTCCAATCAGAGAGTGCTGCAAGCACCTCTACCGGTTTCGAAACTTATTAGTCTCTCATCAGGAGGCACATATACTGCTCTCCCTGATCCAACCAAAACAAACCCCAGCGTGCAGTCCCGAATTGCAACGAACGAAATGGCATAGATGCCCTAGCGGCAACTGCTAGCAAAAGACTAAGTTTTCACTCTAATGGCATATAACATATCCCACCAGAATGAAAACAATGGGAACCTTCTCTGGTTACACCTCCGAGGCATCTACAATTTGCAAACCATACGGATGCTGAGTCTAAGGAAGATGAGGGAATTCTACAATTTACAATTCACGTCACATCTGCTCAGCGCGGTAAAGTTCCAACGAGACTGGTTCCCTTCATACTCCACACAGAGTAAATGTAAATCAAAAATGAATAACCATTTTCAATTTCGTTGCAAAACGAAAATACAACCGAACCATATTCCAGTCCAATCAGAGAGTGCTGCAAGCACCTCTACCGGTTTCGAAACTTATTAGTCTCTCATCAGGAGGCACATATGCTGCTGAGCAGATGTGACGTGAATTGTAAATTGTAGAATTCCCTCATCTTCCTTAGTCTCAGCATCCGTATGGCTTGCAAATTGTAGATGCCTCGGAGGTGTAACCAGAGAAGGTTCCCATTGTTTTCATTCTGGTGGGATATGTTATATGCCATTAGAGTGAAAACTTAGTCTTTTGCTAGCAGTTGCCGCTAGGGCATCTATGCCATTTCGTTCGTTGCAATTCGGGACTGCACGCTGGGGTTTGTTTTGGTTGGATCAGGGAGAGCAGCATATGTGCCTCCTGATGAGAGACTAATAAGTTTCGAAACCGGTAGAGGTGCTTGCAGCACTCTCTGATTGGACTGGAATATGGTTCGGTTGTATTTTCGTTTTGCAACGAAATTGAAAATGGTTATTCATTTTTGATTTACATTTACTCTGTGTGGAGTATGAAGGGAACCAGTCTCGTTGGAACTTTACCGCGCTGAGCAGATGTGACGTGAATTGTAAATTGTAGAATTCCCTCATCTTCCTTAGTCTCAGCATCCGTATGGCTTGCAAATTGTAGATGCCTCGGAGGTGTAACCAGAGAAGGTTCCCATTGTTTTCATTCTGGTGGGATATGTTATATGCCATTAGAGTGAAAACTTAGTCTTTTGCTAGCAGTTGCCGCTAGGGCATCTATGCCATTTCGTTCGTTGCAATTCGGGACTGCACGCTGGGGTTTGTTTTGGTTGGATCAGGGAGAGCAGCATATGTGCCTCCTGATGAGAGACTAATAAGTTTCGAAACCGGTAGAGGTGCTTGCAGCACTCTCTGATTGGACTGGAATATGGTTCGGTTGTATTTTCGTTTTGCAACGAAATTGAAAATGGTTATTCATTTTTGATATATTTTATAAATCCCCCACTTAGAAACTGAAATTCCCTCAAATTGAAGCTCAAATACCCCAAATTTAAATTTTTGCCGCATTTTAATAAATTAGTAGTCAAATGAAGAGAACAGTAAACCAAAATTATACTACTTATCAACGAGGGCCCTGGGAATAATTAATAGTTTCTATCATGTTCGATTATGTGGGAGTATAATATACAGTTCTATGTACATTCCCAAATTTAATTTACCATGACCCCTTAAAATCCTCCATATTTTTCCGCCCCCAAAATATCCCACTACAATTTCTGCTTAGAAAAATTTCCCTAGACGCTTTCAAATTAGCCCAAAATTGTGGGTAAATTCACCAATCTGGCAACCCTGTTTCTATCTACGGTTTGAAACACCACCGAACCCGAACAGCTGTTTGCTGTTCGGCACTGTTCGGTCATCGACGGTGGCCGACGATGGGTATTTACTTTTACGGTCATCTACCCATCCTGTAGCATCTTCCGAACAATATCTCGCGCTCACTCCAACTTGTACTATTTCTACATAAGGTTCTCTTTGTTACGTCAAACTTTGTTCCTCAAATGTTATTTCTAATATAACGTTGAAGAAATAACTATCTCATAACTGTGAAGAAAACATCACACCGAATTGTACCTAAATATTTCTGGGCATCGTTATACCTGAGAGTAATCTTAACTTTAACTCAAACGTTAAAGATAACTTCGGTCATCCATCACACGGCTGATTGGCAGTCGGATTTGTTTTTAGTTCATTCAGAGAAAGTCATCTATACACTCTCTGATTAAAGCTAACGAGCTTGAAACCGGTAAGGGTGTTTTTGTCGCTCCTTGAATGAATTGAAATAATATTTAATATTATTTTTTATATTATAAGACGTCTCTAGTTTTCGTTTTACAGCAAAGTCTATTTATTACCTATTTATTAAGGTTAATATTAATTTTTAAGAATATAGTATAAAGCAAACACTTTTTTATCGTACCTAAAATTGTTGAACGTGTTGAACATAATAATGATTAGTCAACTTTAATTTTTGTTGTGTTCTTTGCCTTGAATCAAACACCCGACGACTCTGGTTTCATAGCGGTCTCACCGGTTTCTCGATGATGATGGGCCAGCTCTATAGCGCACAGCTATAGCTGGAATGAGATGAGTTGGCAACGCAAAGGGATATGCTGGATAATACGAATCGCTAGATGATGGGATTGATGAAAAAATGTTCGGTAGCTCTAGTTTTTATTTTCCAACAAAAAAGAAGGATCCGACCAAGAATAATATAAAGTTTTAAAGCTTTAATCAAACACACACAGTTTGTATGAAATGGATATTGGAGATAAAAATGTTTAGAGAAAAAATGTTAAAACATATTTGAGCTTGGCTCTATAGGGTTTTAGAGAGGTATGTTTAAGATAGATAAGTGTAAAGATTTCTTAGAATTCCTATACAACAGTTATACAGAGTGTTTCTTTGGGAAAGTAACATACTTTAATTTACAAATCTTGGCTTTACAAATAAGCCTTGAAGGCCTAAGGCGAAAAATACAATTAATATACTTAATAGAATAATTTAATACGTATATATTACAAAACTTGTATTAAGTGGGTGGAAATTTATATCACTTTTCTCAAATATCTCAAAAATAATGGGCCTACAAGTAAATGAGGAGAAAACTAAGATGATGGCACTAACACCCAACAATAGAGCCGGAAATATCAGTCACCAATTCACGGTTGATAATTCTACCTTTGAAGTGGTGTACAAATTCACATACTTAGGCTCCCTGATCACCAAGGAGAACGTAATGACGAAAAAAATCAAGCGAAGGATAATCCTAGCAAACAAATGCTATTTTGGACTCAGTAGACATATGAGAAGTAGAAACTTAAGCCAAAAAACAAAAATAACCGTATACCCTTATGGGTTTTGTATATGGACCATCTTCAAGGCAGATGAAAACCTTCTATTATATTTGAACGAAGGATTCTGAGTCTGAGAGGAATATTCGGTGGCATCTGTGAAAATGGGGTTTATAGGAGGAGGTACAACTACCAGATATAGCACCACAGATATGAACATATATTTGGTGGTAAAGACGTAGTATCTCTTATAAAAATAAGAAGACTAATATGGGCAGGATATCTAACAAGATCACAGTAAAAAACCCTCCTAGAAGAATCCTTATGTCACAACCTGTGAGAAAGAGAAATAGGGGTAGGCAAAACTCAGATGAAAGGATGGTGTAGATGAAGATGGTAGAAAAATGGGTGCAGCAAACTGGCTGTAGCAAACAGTTGACAATGACTGGCGTAATAGACTTGGGAAGGTCGAGGCTCTTTTATAGGGCTGTAGCACCATTGATGATGATGTTTCCCATGTTTTACATGTTTTTTATAATGTCTTTTATTCTATCCACTCCAGGAGCTTTTCGATACTTCAACGTCTTTAATGCTTCTTCTAGTTCTTCCTCTCTTATTGAGTTTTCTGTGTTATCTTCTAATATATCATTTTGTTTTTTCATGAATGTCTTGGTTTGTATCTGTTAATAGTACTTCGTAGTGTTTTTTCCACCTTATAACTTTTGTTTTGTTTCTGCTATTAATTCTTCATTTTCATCTTATCTAAATGTTGTATATTTCTTATTATTTTTGTGTGTTCTTATCGTCTTCAGAGTTTTGTAGAATAGGTTTTGGATACTTTTGCTACCTTCTTCCATTTTATCTCCAATTTTTTTCCAACTTTCCCTATTTGCTGATAATTACATAGTAAATATGGGAGATCAAGAAGGGAGAATTGTAAGAAAGCAAATAGATTATATATTAATTAGACAAAGATACAAAAACGCAATTATATCTTCAAAAACCTATCCAGGTGCCGACATAGGATCAAATCACAACCCAGTAGTGACCAAAATTAGGCTCAAAATAAAAATAATAAAACGCAGAACAACAGATGTAAAAATCGATACAAGTAAACTAAGAAACCCACTCATAAAACAATGCCTGACAGATGAAATTGATAACCGTTTAATGAATGTTAAAGAACAAATCCAGCAAAACACTGAAACAGAGACAAAATGCTTATTAATAAAGACAGAAATAGATAAATGTCAAAAAGAAATTATTACACCAACCAGATACAAAAAAGAAACAATGGATGACGGAGGAAATCTTAGATTTAATGGAAGAAAGACATATTTATGCTGAAAAAGGTCAGCATAAAAACAAAGATAATAAGATGTACAAAAATGTGGATAAACAAATAAAATCCAATATTAAGCAGGCTAAGGATCAATGGTTAAAAGAACAATACGCAGAAATAGAAGAACACCAGAAAAGACATGATAATTTTAACATACATAAAAAAATTAAGGAATTAACTCAGAACAAAAGAAAAAGAAAACCGGGAATACTAAAAGATACAGATGGGAAATTTGTGTTGAGTACTAATGAAAAATTAAAGAGATGGACAGAATACATAAATGAATTGTTCAAAGACAATAGAACAGAGCAGATGGAAGTCGAAGTAGAAGATGATACGGTTTTAAAGATATTAAAAGAAGAAATTAAATCGGCATTAAAAAAACAGCAAAAATGGTAAAGCAGTAGGTCCAGCGAGACCAAATCCCAGTAAAAAGCTTAAAATGCATAAATGATGAAACCTTAGGCATTATCGTAGACTTGTTTAACACAGTGTACAAAACAGGAAACATACCAAAACAATGGTTACTCTCAACCTTTTGTGCTATCCCTAAAAATACAAACGCTAAAGATTGCAGTGAATACAGAACAAAATCATTAATAAGTCACATTCTCAAATTATTCTTGAAAATAATACATGGTCGTATAAATAAAAAACTAGAAGAAGGAAAAGATGATAGTCAGTTTGGGTTCAGAAAAGGACTAGAAACCAGAGAAGCGTTATTTGCTTTTAATGTGTTAGCTCAAAGATGCATGGACATGAATGTGGATGTGCATGTTTGCTACGTTGATTTTGAGAAAGCTTTTGACAAAGTAAGACATGAAAAATTAGTCCACATTCTAAAGACAAAAGGGACTTACGAATAATAACAAACCATTACTGGAATCAAAGAGCACAGATGGTAATAGATAACGAACCCAGTCCAGAAATTGAAATCAGGAGAGGAGTTAGGCAGGGATGTATTATGTCTCCATTACTCTTTAATGCATATAGTGAAGCCATTTTTGAAGAAGCATTGCTATCTCAAAGTGAAGGAATAATAATTAACGGAAGATCTATTAACAACATAAGGTATGCAGATGACACCGTGATTATGGCAAGCTCTGCTGAACAACTCCAACTACTACTAAACAAAACAAACAATTTCTGTGAAGAATATGGAATAAAAATGAATATAAAAAAGACCAAGACAAGAAAAAGACTAGAATATGGACTTGAAAGCTAGACATTAAAGCAAGAACACATAAATAAGCTACAGCCATTTGAAATGTGGTGTTACAGAAGGATGCTTAGAATAGCATGGACACAGAAGAAAACGAACACGGAAGTATTGCGAGAAATGGGTAAAGAATGCGAAATAATAAACACAATAAAAATAAGAAAGTTACAATATCTGGGACACGTAAAGAGGGGACCGCGATATGAAATGCTAAGACATAGTAAACATAATAACCCTTATAATATTTATTTAATTTTTTTATTAATAACATAAAATACAAAATAAAACCTATTGAACACTTAACTGGGTTAGTATTTTTCACCTATGTTTAAATAAACCATAATTCTTACCGGCTTGAAATCTTGGCGGAATAAAATAGTAATTTGGATTTGCCTTGTAGCTAGTTTAAGGCAGCGAAAGAGAACCAACTCACGGTAGCCGGGTCAGTTCCAGTCCTCAGTCCTTGCAGGTTTGCCACTACATAATGATAGAGTTCTACCTTACCGACCTAGCGGACCGAACACTTCGTGTCCTTTCCCGCCTACTTTGTAATTATATTTTTTAAAACATGCAATAGCGGCCTACTATTTTCTTACTGCTTCTTCTTCTTCTCGCGTTTGGGACTCTGCGGGGTAAAAGCTTTGCATTTTTAATTGGTGGCCCGAGGACATGTACTTTTCGTGTAGTGACAGTAAAGGTTTAATTAAAATATAAAAATAGAAACTATATACTTGAAGCTGGAAAAATAAGTAGTTTCAATCTAAAAATATATTTTACTTTCATGAATACGCAATTTTGTTTCTAAGAAGGAAAAATATTTATTTTAAACAGATGTTTTAAACAGAAAGTTAGTTTTTTAGACACGTTTTTAGAAAGGTTGTAAGTGTAGAAAGCAACCTGAAAATTATTGATAAACATATAAAGAAAATAATATGGTTATTCAAGGTATATCTTGCAATACTAATGAGTCTTGTATGGTCTTTCTTTACTACAATAGTATGGACTCACACACAGACGCGGATCTAGAAATTCATAATAAGGGGGGGGGGGGGGCAGAATATTATATTTTCCAGATTAAGCCATACGACTCACACTTACTCTAAGGATAAAATACACTATATAATCCCAGATACCTACGGTATCAAAAGGATTGATAGACAATTCACGACTATTAATCTCACTGGTCGTTCTTTACCATAAAGATTAACCTTTCTACCATTAATGGGTAGGTTAGATACGAATGGATTATCTAGTAAAATAAAAAAAAATATATCTTTATTTTATCGAAAATTTGAAACGTGAGTTTTCATGAGAATGAAAAGGTATTTCCAATGTTTACACCCAGTGTAATGTATTTACATTTTAAAATATCATCTTCATTTTTGTTATTCTTTGAATTGAGAAAAATATTTCCGTTGTTTATGGTTCCACCGGTACCCAAACAAATGCGCCTGCAGTTATTTTTCAGAGAAGGGTGTTTTATTAGATTTTATGGTTTCTTTCAATTCTTTGGAAGCGGTTGTCGTGTAATTTAGTGTTGTAGAGATGGCTTAAAGTTTAGAGTTAACAGAAAAAAATAATAAATAATAAAAAAATACTTATAGACTAAATACAATGGGGGGTCCATGGACCCGTTGACCACCCCCTGTATCCGCGTCGGCTCACACATGCAACCCAGGGAGCGTTCAAGTATTACGTAACGCAATTTTTGACGATTTTTGACCCCCTTCCCCCATATAACGCACCGTAACGTTTTTCTGTACCCCCCTCCCCCTACCTAAACGTTACGTAACACCCAAGTGACCATTTGAACCTAAATGGAAAACTAGGTTGCGAAAAGTACCGGAAACTCGGTAAAAGAACTTTGATAT
Source organism: Diabrotica virgifera virgifera (assembly GCF_917563875.1). Taxonomy (NCBI): domain Eukaryota; kingdom Metazoa; phylum Arthropoda; class Insecta; order Coleoptera; family Chrysomelidae; genus Diabrotica; species Diabrotica virgifera. The sequence goes on along the minus strand of NC_065444.1, from coordinate 25,681,351 downwards.
TATTTTAATCTCATTTGAGGTAATAATAAAAACTTACAATCATCATCCAGCCTCATATGTCCACTGCTGAACATAGGCCTCCTCCCCTCGTTTCCAACCACGTCTATCCTGCGCCGCTCTCATCCAGTTTTTATTTAGCTTTCTTACGTCGCGTCGTCAATCCATCTTGTAGGCGGTCGACAAACGCTTCGCTTGTCTTCTCTTAACCTCCATTCCAATAACCTTTTTGTCCATCGCCCATCTGTCATTCTGGCTATGTGTCCTGCCCATCTCCACTTCAACCTGGCTATCCTTTCGATGACGTCAGTCACCTTTGTTCTTCTACTGATTTCTCCGTTTTTGATTTTGTCTTGCAGAGTTATTCCTAACATTGACCGCTCCATTCTTCTCTGCGTTACTCTTAGTTTGGTAGCCGAGGCTTTAGTTAAGGTAAGTGTTTCTGATCAGTACGTTAAGACTGGGAGGGTGCACTGATCAAATACCTTTCTCTTTAGGCATGTGGACAACTCACTTTTAAAAGTTTCTCTCAGTTTTCCAAATACTGCCACCCAAGAACGATTCTTCTATTCAGTTCATGTGTCTGGTTATCCCTGTTAATCGTAATTTCATGTCCCATGACATGAAATATGTCCAAAACTTACAATAATAATCTTTTATTACTAATTTTACATTTATATTTTCCCTACTTGGCCCCATCCTTACATACATTTTTGGCTTCATCCTTTATTGTTCTTCTCATGTATTTTTCTATTTTATATTTTTTAATAAAAGCTTAAAATAAAATAACATATTTATTATTTCAACATTTTATTTTGCTTAGTAAAAATTTTTGTATAACGAATAATATACGATGTTGCCAGTAGTTTCGGAAAAATAGTGAAAATAATGTGTAAAACTTTTTGTTTTTCAACGCCCAGTATCGTGAAAAAGCATGCCGTTACAAAAATGAATTAGTAAGTAAACCCCATTTATTTTTCAATTTTTCACCTATCCTAGAGATCGTGTTACCTTTTTCTGAAACACCCTGTATATATAAGAAGGCACTTATTATGGAATAAAATTATTTCTGTCCTTGTTTGAAACAATTTTAGAAAATGCTGAGACCCGTAGATTTTCATATATCAAAATGTGTGCTTTTTAAACATAAATTTAAATGTACAGGGTGATTCACGCAAGCCTACCGTAGTCCACAAGCTTTATTTTTAATGGAACACCCTGTATAGTTTTATATTTTTAAAAGCTGCTTAACAATCTGATTTCATGGTCTTTATGAATAATACAGGGTATCATTTAAAATTATAATGTATGGAAACCACTTATGGAATAAAATTGCTTGTGTCGTGTGTCATTATTTTAGAAATTTATAAAAACGCTAGGATACGTCAACTTTTAAATTCATCTATGGATTATTAAACATAAATTTGAATATACAGGGTGATTCACTCAAGTCTAGCATAGTCCATTATCTTTAATTTTAATTAAACACCCTGTATATTTTTGTTTTTAGAAGCTGCTTAACAACCTCACCTCAAAAATTTGTATTATGTAGGGGCTGCTATGAATAATGCAAGTGAAATTTTGAAATTATGTATAATTTTCGTCAAGATATTTCACATAAAACTTTTTTTTATTGGCATGGACTTTATGTCAATTAGCCAGTCAAAACATGACTACATAACAACACATAAAACTTTGAAATTAATAATTCAGCAATCACACCTAAAAATAAGGGTATTATTTTTTAAATATCTATCAATTTTCTAAACTAAGTATCAATATAGTGGGTTTTGTATTTAATGCTTTTTATTTAAAGCCATTTTTAAATCATTTAACCGCATATGCGGTAATAATAAAAACTTTTTAGACTTTTTGAGGTAATGATAAAAACGACATTTAATTAATTAAAGTATTAATTAATTCACTTTAAAAACACTGACAAGAGCAATACATATGTTTCTCTGTATTATGGTATTACGTATTTACAGAACACTGAGAAAACTAGACTGCATAATAAATATGGACTTCATAAAAAGAATAGACAAACGATTTATGACTCTCTCTTAAAATTTCTTTGCTCTGAACCCATCTGTAACCTATCTTTTCAGCTTTTGTTCTCCAAAAATGTCAATTATGGCAAACATATGTTACTGTTCTTGATCTGGTGACAAATTTGAAGATTTTTCACTTGAATAGATATAGATTGTCCAATTGTAGTTGTAGAAGGGCCGGAACATGAGCGGATCATAAGGGGAAATATAATACAATCTGGGGGTTCTCTGTAAAATATAAACGAAAGTTGCAAAGTTGGGAGATTTTGATTCCGTAGTCTTTTTTATTTACGTAAGTTAAAAAACAATGTTACGTAACGCGCTGTTCGAACCCCCCTCCCCCCATGTAACGCACCGTAACGTTTTACAAGACCCCCCTCCCCCAAACTGCGTTACGTAATACTTGAACGCTCCCCCATTCATTATTTCTCTAATGAGTCTCTTGAAAAAGCAGTGGCAGGTCTGCTCCAAAAAGATTTTTTAATCGCAAGTAGAAGCCAAAAAAGCAATTTACATTGGAAGAAGCACGCGCCTAATTAAATTAAAAAATAATGCAAATTAAATATAAATTAAAGGATGGTAAGTGGGAGAGAATATAAATCAATCATGATAATATAAGCAAAAAATCTAAAACAGAGCCAATTGTTGTTTTACCGGAGATTGACCTAACAAATCAAAGAAAAAAGATAAATAGAAACTAAAAGAAATAATTTATTTGACAGCGAAACAACCTTTTGAAATAGCACTAAAGTTAGAAATAATAACATTCGAAAAAATTTGAATTTAATTATTAATGCTAATAATTGTTAATACTAGAATTGCATAAACAAACATATAAGAAGACAAAATGGTGTAAAAAAGAAATCGAAACATTAATAAAGTAAAAGAAAACTGCCTGGAAGAAATATATTTAATCGCTTATAGAAAGCGATAAGACGGAAAATAAGAAAAGCATGTGCAGAGGACGAAATTGCGCCAGAAATGATAAAGTATTTAGAGCGTAGTAGCAATGGCCGTGGTGAAGGTAAGCAATGGCTGTGGATAATTTGCAACTTTTAACCACCCATAAGCCAGCTATAGGACTTGGTAGGTACAAAACGGCATATTTTTGGGGGTATATATCTTCGGTTCAAGAAGAGACAGGAGAACCGCAAATACACCAAATCAATAGCGTTGAGTTAATCTTTCAAATGGTGTGTAAGACGTCACGATCAAACATACAAACAGTTCAGTAGAGCCAAAAAACTGAAAAACTAAACTTTGAAAATTTTGGTTTTTCGATAATTACTCAAAATTTTAACCTACGAATTGTGCCAATAACTGAGCGTTTGTAGAAGGACTCTAGACGAATCTAACGGTGTATACCTCATATCCGGGAAAATTTGAATTTTTAAGTTATAGTCTTCAAAACTATGATCAAATATATTATCTATGAAAAAAAAAACGGTTTTTCAAGCTGAATAATTCCTGTAATAGCTTCAGTTAACATACTTGACCTTAGATGAATCAGACACTATTTGTTCATACGTTTGAAACTCATGTTTAGTGATCAAATTCGGTTAAGGCATTTAGAAGGTATTAAGCTACAAAAGTGTAATCCAATTAACGATTATTCCCGAAATGGTTTATGTAGTTGTAGTGGTTAACGCTAAATTTGATCTGGCAACGGGCAATCCGAGTTTATTTACCGGCCATCCCAATATTTTTTTTCAATCTATTTCGAATAGAAAAAAAATCTAGTGTACATTCGATGGACACTAGTTCATTTGGGAGGTAATGCGACAAAGGCGACAATTTATAAAGCTTAACGTGTAATCGAGAAACATTGCATTTAACTTCATACATTTAATTTATAAATAACTTTGAAAAACTCCTGATACAAGAATAAAAAACCGCTAAACTCCGTAAAAATGAGTGGCGCATACAATATTCCAGCTACAAAAGATCTGATATGAATATTACGTGGCACGAAAATGTATTTTCATTTTGATGCAAAACAAAATTCTAGTTTTATTTTAAAATATTTTCCATAATATTTGCTAAATTTGAAGTAAACGCGCCACAAAACAGTTTCAAAATTCAAACTGTCTCAAAGTTACTCTTTTGTGGCGCGTTTTACTTCAAATTGGGCAAATATTATAAAAAAATCTTTTAAAATAAAACTAGAATTTTGTTTTGCATCAAACTGAAAATATATTTTCGCGCCACGTAATATTCATATCAGATCTTTTGTAGCTGGAATATTGTATGCGCCACTCATTTTTACTGCGTTTAGCTGTTTTTTATTCTTGTATCTCATTCAAAAGAAACTTTTTGGTGATTTTAAGGGACTTTCGGCTCTCGGTAATAATGTAATCTTTCATTACGCGTTTAAATTTTTCAAAAATACTTATTAGTTTTCTCAGGATTCGAAAAAAATTAATGCATTTAAATCACATTGGTGCGAAATTTGCGCTTACGCCCTTAACCTAGATTAACGAATTAGATAGAACGTCAATTCTAAATTGACTAAAAAATGAAGATAGCGACAAGATTAAAATTTAAAATAAAGTTTAGTTTTTGGCGGAAAATTTTAATTTTGGTGGCTACACTATTTTTGGTGAATTCTCCTCGATATGTGGTTGTTGTATTTGTCGAGTTACTCTAGAAATATTACTTGAAATATGTATGCATAAACGTTTTAACAAAAACTAAATTCAGTCTCGAACATTTTGGTTGATCTTCATCTAAATAAATCTCAGGACGAGTACAAAGTCATCACCGGTGTGAGCTTTTTGAGCATTGATAGTGTGGTGTAAGGTTTCGCGTAAAACGGAGCGCTCGCGCCACCGTCCTCTGGGAGCATTGTTTAAATATTTACGGGGTTTCTCCAATTACTTAGTGGGCATTGTGCTGCTGTTAGAGGAGTTGTGCTGCTTGTCGTGTTCTGACGCTACTGTTGACAATTGGCCACGTGTAGACGTGTCACGACGCTACAAATTTAACGGGTGACTCGGTTTCCGAATTTTTAATACAGGAAGGGAGTGACTAGTCTCTTAACAGAGTTGTTTCAATTATAGGCGCTATACCAAATACTGCATAATTGTTTTAAAATGATAGATTCGATATACATCTTAATTCAATATTAGGCCAGGAACCGAAGCTTTTCACCTAGCAATTTTTATAGAATGGATAGATTTACTTGAAAATTTAAAAATAAGTAGTAGATAGACCAAGGATCAAAATCTATATGATGCGGAGAGGCGTTTATACCATGGGGGTGGTTGTCACCCCATCTCGGGGGTAGAAATTTTTTATTATATTTTGACCACAAAAGTTGATAGAAACATTCATTCTAAGCAAAAAATATTCTATACATTTTTTTGATAAAATTAACAGTTTTCAATTTATTTGCCATCGAAAATGTTAGTTTTATATCAAAAAAATCAATGTTTTGATAGTTATACTCATTTAAGATTCACTCAATTTTTGCCGTAGAAAAAATTTTTTCAAACCAAGTTCTTGAGAATTGAATAACCTACAATTTTATATTGAAACATTTTTTCGTATCTCTGATGCTAATCTTTATATTCTGAAGAAAATGGCATTTTTTACCAAGCTACAAAAATTCGTTATTCGCTTTACACGCACAACGTGCGTGAAAGTAAATTTTCCCGCACGTCGTGCGGGAAAGTAAAATACCTTGTAATATGGCATTATAATATTTTGTCTGCTTCATTGATGAATCTAGGTTCTCTTTGGGTGGCTCTGATGAGCGCATAAGGCTAAAACGTTTTTGAGTTTAAAAAAATATAGACTTGGCTGTTTGAACATCATACAGCAAGACAACCAAGCATTATGGTATAAGGTGCCATATGTTTGGGAAGCAGCCATATGTTTGCAGATCACCTCTAGTTCTTATTAATGATACTCTAACAGCTCGACGATATATTGGTGGAGTACTGCAACCTGTTTTTCATCCCTATCTCCAAACCTTTACAAATGCGATCTTCTAACATAGTAATGCAAAACCTCATATTGCCCGTGAAACCAAGAAATTCATACAAGGATCCGGTATAGAGACTTTGGAGTCGCCATCAGGATTAGCTGATTTGTCACCCATCGTACATGTGTGGGATGTGGTGGGCAGAAACCTAAATTGATTGCTACGGCCTCCAGCAAACTTCGAAGACTAGACCAGGGTAATAAGCTAGAAATAGACCATGTTCGGGACACTCAAAGATCCAGGTAGCTGACTACTTTTTTAGTTATTATAGACCTATAGGAAGAAAACCTACCTGTTTCCTGCCTAGAGTTTGCGTCCGTTTTTTAATTATTAACAAATTAGTGCAAAAATCGCGATTTTTTCGATTTTTTGCACCCCATTCAAAAGCTAAATGGTTGACATAAAATTACAAAATTTAATTCTTTAGAACATTAAAAAATCTTCAAAATGCCGATTTTTGAAACTTAAAAAGTTAATTAGTTACTACGCAAACTGCAAAATAAGTGAAGATAGTTATTTGTTAATAACTTTTACAAAAACTACCTTAGAACTTTAGTGTTTCACCCAAAGTTGGGTATTGGGGTACTTAACAAACACTCAAAATTTGAGACCGATCCATTAATTAGTTTAAGAGTTATTCTAATTGTTTATCCCAGACCTTTATTTTGCAATAACATAAGACAGAAAATAATGAAGATAGGGCAATTCTGAGTATGCCAAATGAAACTAGAAAACTGATTCTATCAAAATGTACTAAAAAACGATTAAGTAAAAGATTATCTAATATAGTCAAAAATCCTAATGCCAAATTTGTGAAATTTTGTAGTTTAAAAACATTTAAAATAACTTAACATTGTCTGTAGAAAAAGTCATTTTACATATTAGAAAAGCTGGTATTTTACACGAATTTTTAAAAATGGATTTTAATTGGCGACTAGTCGTGGTAAGTGAAGGGGGAGCTGGAAGCCGACAAATGCATGAGTTCAAAAACTATAAAAGGCAACTTGAAACTATCTTACTTATATAAGTACAACCATTGTTTGGTTCTGGGACTAGTTAGCAAGTATATGCGAGTAAGTAATCATAACCACGTTTTTAACGTTCATAATTTCAACCATCTTTTCAATTTTAATAGTGGGATTACTTATTCTATTTTAAATTTACTGATGATGGACTGATAGGTCCGAAAACGTTCTGAATGAACCTATTTTATGTAATCCATTGGGATTTTTAAAATTTTATTAAATATTATACCTTTTACATAGAAGTGGTTTTACTTCATGTTACGAGTTTTTTAACTACATATATGGTATACAGCCAACCCAGGGAACTACCCCTTTTAATTCAAAAACATATTCCTCCATCTAGCTGTTACATTTTTTTGTCATTCAGTATATTATAAGTCATGTAAACTCTAACACGTCCTTGGTATTGAGTAGCCACGCTCAGTTCTTAACTTATTGTTAGACAAAATGGGTCGATGATATGGCATCAAAACGAGAAAGGCTTTAAGTGTGATCAAACACGTTTGTGATCTGCCCCGCGAAACCAATTTATACACCCCCGTCCCCGTATTTGATTAATGTTGATTTGGGAAATTGGGACTTAGTGACATGAGTTTACGCTTTGATTGGGGAATTCATATGCTCATTAATTACGAAAAAGAGACAAATAAATTATTTACTGTGGATATGTATCACATCACTATTTATGCAGTGTTTTCATTTTGATTTATGAGGAACATATCAATATTTATTGCAATATACAGAATGAGTGAGGAGAAACGCACCAAACTTTAAGAGTGTATAATATATTATGTAATAATACCTAAAAATAACTCATATGTTGATATTCGATTTTCATTTATTTCCGAGATACGGAGTGTTAAAATTTTTCTTACAAACTGATGATTTTTAAAGAAAAAAAAATAGTATACTACTGAGATATATCAAAATAAAAATTATTTTTGAATTCTTCGTTCAATTTCTGACAAACAATCTATCTTCCCATTTTTTCATACCACGCTTCGTTTTCATGTAAAAAATAAAATATCTTAACGCTTACAAAGTATTCGAAATAAAACTTTAAAAGGGTAAACCCTGTAGTTGGCTGTATACCTTTGTTAAGACAACGTAGAATGAAGTAAACACTTCTGTTGTATGTAGGTATATAATTTATTAAAAAATTCTTAAAATTTATCCACAAGGGAGTGGAAGTACAACAAAACGTTTTCGGTCAAACTGACCATCCTCAGTGTAAACGTCCAGTGTACAAGTAATTGAAACTAGCCACTTGAATAGGTGTAAAAACTCAAAATAACATTATTGCTACATTATGAGCTGTGTAGTAATCGACAATAAGTCGATGTCTTAAGATTAAAAATATATCACATGTGGATGTATGTCATCCTTGCTCGGAATTTACACAAGGTTGTGATCAGGTGAGAGGTTAACAACCAACTCCGATTACTACACAGCTCATAATGTAGCAATAATGTTATTTTGAGGTTTTACACCTATTCAAGTGGCTAGTTTCAATTACTTGTACACTGGACGTTTACACTGAGGATGGTCAGTTTGACCGAAAACGTTTTGTTGTACTTCCACTCCCTTGTGGATAAATTTTAAGAATTTTTTAATAAATTATATACCTACATACAACAGAAGTGTTTACTTCATTCTACGTTGTCTATTCGAAATAACTTTCTATACTTTGTAAGCGTTAAGCTTTTTTATTTTTTGCATGAAAATGAAGCGTCGTATGAAAAAACGGGAAGATAGATTGTTTGTCAGAAATTGAACGGGGAATTCCAAAATAATTTTTAATTTGAAATATCTCAGTGGCGTACAATTTTTTTTCTTTAAAAAATTTCATACCATTACCCGTACGCGCGCCAATGGTGAATATAAAGTTCTTAATTGTATGTCAAAAATGCGCTATAACTACATCTTAAAACACACCAAATTTCAGTTGCATATCTCAACCGGTTTTAGAGCAATAAATAAATCAGCAGTTGGTAAGAAAAATTTTAACTCCCCGTATCTCGGAAACATATGAAATTCGAATAACAACATAAGAGTAATTTTTAGTTATTATTACGTATATTACACAGTCTTAAAGTTTGGCGCGTTCCTCCCCACTCACCCTGTATAACATCAGAACTTACCCACACATTCAGGAAGGAACGTAAGCAAAATATTGCGAAAATATAATTCTAATTATTGTAAGAATATCTTATTTCTGAAGAAGAAATTTATAATCCTAGAAGATTTTAATAGATGTGTGGGTAGAAGGCCCAAAAACAGTATTGTAGGACTGTTTGGAGGGGAAATAGCAAATAATAATGAAGATCGACTTCAAAATATCCGATAATCATTTTGGCTTTATGCAGGGCAGATCAACAAAAGATGCCATTTTCATTGTAAGGCAACTGATGGAAAAATACAGAATTAAAGAGACCAACGCTCATATGGTATTCATTGATCTTGAGAAAGCATATGATAGAGTTCCTCGAGAGATTCTGTGGTGGGCACTCAATAAGAAAGGAGTCCTTGGCGAATATGTAAAGATTGTGAGAGATATATATGAGGGAGTAACGACTAGTGTTAGGACAGGTGTCGGAGCTGGGAGAGACTGATAAATTCCAGGTAAAAGTAGGATTGCACCAAGGCTCGGTGCTGTCCTTATTTATTCTCATTAGTTTTGGACCAGATAACAGCGAAACTACAGGGTAGCATTCCATGGTGCCTAATGTATGCTGATGATGTAGTGTTAATAGGAAATAGTGAAAGAGACTTAGAACAAAAACTGGAACAGTGGAGACAAGCTCTGGAGGAAAAAGGTTTAAAACTTAGTAGAACAAAAACAGAGTATTAGGAATGTTCATTTAAAGATGGAGTTACGACAAATAAAATGGTATCTTTGGATGGTGAAATGATTGTGAAAAGCAATAGTTTTAAGTACCTAGGATCGGTATTACAGAGTAATGGAGAAATAGATGGAGATGCATGCAGTAGAATTAGGGCTGGATGGATGAAGTGGAAAGAAGCGAGTGGTGTGTTGTGTGACAGAAAAATTCCAATGAAGCTGAAGGGAAAATTCTATAAAACAGCCATAAGACCGGCTATGATGTACGGAACTGAATGTTGGGCAGTGAAAAAGAAAGAGGAACAAAGAATGCATGTGGCGAAAATGAGAATGCTTAGATGGATGAGTGGAGTGACAAAGAAGGATAAAATTAGAAATGAGTATATTAGGGGAAGTCTAGGTGTGGCACCAATTGATGCCAAAATGAGAGAGCATAGGTTAAGATGGTTTGGTCATGTTCAACGTCGAGTCGTTAATCACCCAATACGAAGAATAGCTGAAGTGCAGATTCCTGGAAGGAGTTGGAGAGGAAGACTAAAGAAGACCACCTGGGGTAGACGATAAGGCAGGACATGTTGGTAAAGGGCGGGTATTAACATTGATATGAACCAATATAGAATTGTGTGGAGAAATGCAATTAGGGAAGCCGACCCCGCATATGGATAAGGCAAAGAGAATGATGATGAGTGAAGATCGACTTAAAGAATTCTGCCTCTAACAATTTTAAACGGCCAGTTTTAACAAAATTTAGTAAAAAATATAAATTTCATTATAATTAATTTTTTTTCTCTGATTCTGGCCTTGGTTTAGAACTAGAACCTTTAGCCACGTAATTGTATAACTTATCACTAACTCAGGTGTAATGTGTAGTGTGTGTGTTGAGTAAGTGTCTTGTTACTTTGCAAAGTCGACGTCATTGTCTTTGCAAAGAGACGCTAATTGTATCCGAACGTCTGCGGTCCCTCCGGTGAGTTCCGATCCCACAAGGACAGAAACTATTTTCATTTATTATTTATAATAAATGAAAAAATTACTGACCCTGGCGGGATTCGAACTCACGAGCATTCTGACCTTTCGATTCAAAGGTAGGCGCTCTTACCATTGAGCCACAGAGGGGGTTATATAATTACTTAAAATCAATTAAAGTTAGACACAGCCAAGGCTATTATACAAATTCAAATAAATAAACACATCTTTATAATTATTATCATCAATCAACCCTGATTTTTCCATTCTTGAACACATGCCTATTCCAGACATTTCCATCTTCTTCATTTCTGCGTCTCTGTTATCCATTTGGTCACAATTCTTTTGTGGTCTTCTGTCCATCGAGCTAGAGGTCTTGCACCCGGCTTAGCTTGTCTGTCCGTGTGTCCGTGGTCTCCATTCAAGCAGTTTTTTTGTCCACCTGTGGTCTTTCAATTGTGTTCTCAATTTTTCCGTTGATGTTTTGTGAGAGTTAATGTTTTTGGCTTCGTTGTGAGGACTGGTAGAACAGTAGCGGATCCAGAACTTTTTTGGGGTGATCATGGATCTTGAGGGTGATTAGGATAAGTGGGTTTTCTATTATTTTTTAATGGGTCTAAAATTTTTTTTTTGTTTGGCTCTCGGTTTTTCTTTGTTTAGGATTATTGAAGCTTTTCTTTTTAAATAGAGTGGGGCATTTGCAACACAACTCTGATTTTTCCGTATGCAGCTCAGCCCAAACTTATTCTTCTGAAACACAGTAGGTACTACATTATTTCCAAGTCTGGTGTGAAACTCTTTCAGTATACCTATGTATAATATAGCCTTTCGTGGCTACATAGAAATCCATAGTGATCCAAGTTCCCGTAGAAACTTGTTGAGTATTGTTGAGTAATTAGCAAATGTTGGCAAATGACATCAAAAGGAAAGAAAAAAGTTGACACGGTTGAAATGGACTATCTGAGAAGAGCTTGTCGTATATCAAGAGCATAACGTAGGTATACCTAATACTGAAACTAGAAGAAAAACATAATATAGAGTACATAAAACTTCATAAAGAATAGAAACTAGCCAGGTAATATGGTATGGACACGTGCAGCGGATGGACGACAACAGATGGCCAAATAGAGCCATGGAATATAATCCAAGTAATAGAAGGGAACGAGCAAGGCCAGCCAAGTCTTGGATTCAAGGTGTTATGGAAACCGAAAGACAGAGCCATTGATGAAAAAACCTGGAGAGATAGAAAAAGATGACGATCGAAATGCGGGAAGTGGCAGAAGCTGTAGAACTCCGGTGTAGGAAAGTTGGTCGAGAACACTTTGTCGACGGAAAATTAGTCGACAACGTTTGGTCGAGAAACCGTTGGTCGAATGCACAATTCATCTAATGTACAATTCGTCGACGAACATTTGATCGAATGGATTTTTCGTCGACAAAGACCCAAAGGGAATAATGGTGACAGATGAAGGATTATTGATTTTTATTTTTTTTTCAAGATGTTGTTTAAAGTTTCTGCTGTAGTCTAAAATGTTGACTCCAGTGTGACAATATTTCAGTTAACAAAATAAAAACCAATAATCCGTCGTCTGTCACCATTAATATCTTTATCCTAAATATAAATAACAGTTTGTCGACGAAAAATCCATTCGAACAAATGTTCGTCGACGAATTGTATGTAAATTCGATGAATTGTGCATTCGACCAACTGTTTGTCGACCAAATGTTGTAGACTAATTTTCCGTCGACAAAGTATTCTCGACCAACTTTCTTAGACACGTAGGACTCCCGCTTATACATACATTTTTCTTCTTCTTTTGGATGGGTCTTTGCCTGTCTGGCTATGTCTTTCCATTCAGATCTCTCTTGTGCCCTTCTCTTCCATTGTCTTATACAGGGTGAGTCATGAGGAACTGTACATACTCCTATCTCGTATAGAGGCCCCTATGGGGAATAACAAATGACCATTAAAAAGTGTCTGCTCCCATTGTTTAATAATATACAGGGCGAGTTTCGCATTTTGACAGAAATTTATATTCGTCATAATTTTTTAACGGTCAGATCGATGTGTCTCTTATTTTGGCCAATCGTTACACTACTACCACCTAATCAACTAATTTATTCAAACTAGAAAAAAATCAGGTCCGGCTTTAAAAAAATTAGTTCGTTTGGGGCTTAGAAAAAATTTCACCCTGTATACGCTTTTTGAAAACTCTTTAATTTTTTATATAAAAAAATCAAATTTGACTATGAATAATTAAAAGTTTGGTAAAGTGAACCATAGATTTAAAAAAAATAACTTTTATTACAAAAATGAATTTTTTTTTAACAAATATTTAATTTATGTTATCACCCAATCAACTGATTTATTCGAACTAGAAAAAAATCAGCCCCGGATTTAAAAAATTAGTTTGTTTGGGTCTTAGAAAAAATTTCACCTTGTATACGTTTTTTGAAAACTCTAATATGAATTTTACAAATAAGACAAATAGGCAATAAAATGGCATATTTATTTTTTCCCCACACGATTACTTATTTTTTTATTAAAAAATCAAATTTGACTATGCAAAAAAAGTTTGGCAAATTTTTGCATAGATTTAAAAAAATTAACTTTTTTTACAAAAATTAATTTACAAAAACAAAGTTTTTCTTAAAATTAAAAGTTTTACCATTTTTTTTCTATAACACGTCTAGATCTAAAACTTCCCATAACACTTCTTTTGGACTCTATAGTTTAACATAGACGTGATCAAATTGATAAATTTTAAATTTTTCTACCTAATTTTTGCGATTTACAAGTTTGCAACTTTTACAAGAAGAAGACTGAAAGTCTACAACAATTTTCAAAGTGTTCACAATGGTAAGAGGTATGTGCTGTAAAAATTTCAGAAAAATATATTAAAATGGAACAGAGTTGTAGCGAGTTAAACCGTGAGTTCATTTTTTTTTTCATTTTTAGGTTAAAATTCCGATTTTGACAAATTTGATTTTTTAAAGAAAAATGAAGTAATCGTGTGGGGAAAAAATAAATATGCCATTTTAATTGCCTATTTGTCTTATTTGTAAAATTCATAGAGTTTTCAAAAAGCGTATACATTGTGAAATTTTTTCTAAGACCAAAACGAACTAATTTTTTAAATACGGACCTGATTTTTCTCTAGTTTGAATAAATCAGTTGATTGGATGGTAACATAAATTACTTATTTGTGCAAAAAAAAATAAATTTTTGTAATAAAAGTTATTTCTTTAAATCTATGGTTCACTTTACCAAACTTTTAATTCATAGTGAAATTTGATTTTTTTATAAAAAATTAAGTAATCGTGTGCGGAAAAAAATAAATATGCCATTTTAATTGCCTATTTGTCTAATTTGTAAAATTCATATTAGAGTTTTCAAAAAGCGTATACATGGTGAAATTTTTTCTAAGCCCCAAACGAACTAATTTTTTTAAAGCCGGACCTGATTTTTTTCTAGTTTGAATAAATTAGTTGATTAGGTGGTAATAGTGTAACGATTGGCCAAAATAAGAGACACATCGATCTGACCGTTAAAAAATTATGACGAATACAAATTTCTGTCAAAATGCGAAACTCGCCCTGTATATTATTAAACAATGGGAGCAGACACTTTTTAATGGTCATTTGTTATTCCCCATAGGAGCCTCTATACGAGGTAGGAGTATGTACAGTTCCTCATGACTCACCCTGTATTCATGGTTTTCAGGTCGTCTTTCACGTCATTCAATCATCTAATCCTGGGCCTTCCTTTTTTCGCCTTCCTACCGGCTTCCACTGTAATATTTTTTTGTCGTTTTCGTATCTTCTTGTCGCTGAACATGTCCCAGCCATGACAGTCTTTGACTTTTCACAAATATTACAACATACCCTTCATTCGGTTCATTAACCTCGTCGTTTCTCTTGATTCTCCATGTGCCGTCTTCCTCTTGCACCGGGCCATATACTTTTCTCAGTAACTTTCTCTCGAATATTCTGAGTTGGGTTTTATCTTTTTTCGTCATTACCCAGGTTTCACAATCATAGGTTACTACAGGTCGTACTAGTAAGTACGATTTCCACTGGAAATACGTGCATTAATTTCGCTACTTACGGAATTCTTCTGGTTGATTTCTGTGCCCAGATATGTTAAGGCATCCACACGTTCAATAGTATAGTTGTCTAGTGCTATAATATTTTCATTCTCAGGTGTTTTTTGATGGTCATGTACTTAGTTTTTGTTTCGTTTATTTTAAGCCTTTTTTTGTGCTTCAGGATCAATTTCCTTGAACGGTTCCATTAGTCGTGTCTTGCTTCTACTAATAATGGCGACATTGTCTGCATATGCAATAATTTGTACTGTTTTGTACTGTTTTTCTGATGACTGCCTCAAGAACTAGGTTGAATAGCATGGTTGAAAGTGCGTCTCCCTGTCTCACTCCCATGTTGATGTCAAACAGGTCAATGATGAGACAGTTCTCCATCTACTCTAACTGCGGCTTTTGAACCCTGCAACGTCATTTTTATGAGGCTGATATATATTTTTGGTATACCTAGATTACGGAGGTTCTTCCAGCATTTTGTCTCTTTTCACACTATCAAAAGCTTGTTTAAAGTCTATATACTATTGTGTTTTCAATTTATCAATCAAAGGCAAAATGAAAATTAAATTAAAATTTTTTTAAATAACGAGGGCACATAAATTTAATACACCCTGTATATTGATCTGTAAATATTTATTAGAATTTAGTTTGGATGTTAGTGGATTTCTTTTTTAATGAGCTTTCCGATGAACCATTAAAGACTTTTGTGAATAATTAAAGTGAAAAGGACGATGTATTTAGATTTAAAATGGAAAAATATTGTTTATTACGGGAACTATAGAATCCACAGGTAGAGGTAATTATCATTTTCTAGAAAAATGGTTTAAAAGATAGTTTGGAATTTTAATATCTTTGTTTCAACCCGAGTAAATATTGTAGGGTTCCCCGAAAGTAATTAGGATGGTCGGAATAATTTTGAAAATGACTGTTTGTTTGTCGAATGGAAAAGAGAAATGTTTCTGATTCTTGGCAAGTTGGAAGGGGGAAAGTGGTTTGAATGTTGAATGAATTTGAAAAAGAAGGCATTATGTTTTTGGCATCGCTGAGGAGCAGTTCGACGTTTTCGTGGATAGATAGTTAGCAAGTACCAGTGGCTGTTTGATAGTGGAGAATAGTGTTGAAAAGTGGAACGAGAGACAGATAAAATTGAGACGAAATACCTCTTTGATTCTGTATTATTGTGAGAAGGAGAGTAAAGAATTTTTGGAGTTTGTGTGAATCGAGTACTGGTCAAAAGAGGCTTTGGCTCGTTGGAGAATTGGTGCTGGTATGCTGATAGTTTTGAAGCTGGAGAACGGAGAGGGATTTGATGAGTAGCCTTTAACATAGTCAACGAGGGAGAGCTGTTTTGGGTCACGAGAAGACATCAGAGTGAGTGAAGCAAAAAGTCAGTCAACTTATGTGAAAGATATTTTTATGTTCGGAAACTAAAATTTTGAGTAAAAAGCATATGAATTAAAATTCCAATATTTCAAAAACTAAATAGGAATTATAGCTAATCTTGCGAATACATAAATTGGTTTTGTTTATCTTGTTTTACCAAAGTCATCGGGAAAAAACCGATAAATTGTTTTTTTTTAACTAGAATAAATTTAAGTGGTAAAAATTTTCATTCGGACATCTGTGTCCACAGGTTTTAGATTTGATAGATTTTTAGAGTATTGATTTTGATAAATAAAAGACAATTCTGTATGTTTATTTTATATTTTTGCTTTATTTCTTTTTCCTATTTTATCCCGATTAGGATCAACTAAGAGATACTGAAACCACGAGAGAAGATAAATATAACGTAAGATAATTTAGACATTTTTTAATATTATAAAAAGGCACCCTGAGATTTTTTTTATTCATTTTTTCTGTATGATTTGCGACAATTAAATAATTAATCAAATAAATAATAATTAATATAAAATTAATAAGAAGCAGATCATAACAATACATATTTTATATCTCTATGTCGTATTCATAAGCTTCTTCTTGTATTGTTCTTAGTATGAATATGTTGTCTGTAGTGGCTCTATTTGGTCTGAATCCATTTTGATAATCACCAATTATATTTTCGGAGTATTCTGACAATCTATTGTAGATAACGCCAGAAAGGATTTTGTATATTACATTTAGAAATGTAATTGGTCTGTAATTCTGGCATTCCCTCTTATCTCTTTTTTTATAATATTGGCTGTATAAGACCAACTGCCCATTCCTCCGGCATTTACTCCTTGGTCCATAGCAACTTCATCAGGTAATGGATTCTTCCCCAGAGTTCGGGTCCTCCATATTTCAACATACATACAATTAGCTAAATACTATCTGATTTTACAAGCATCATTAAGTAAATTAAAAGGCCAGATAAAATACTAAATCCAAAAATACAAAATTAGTTCATTTCCGTTCTGGGTCTAAAAGTAGTAGATGCATTTATGCATCTGAGAATATTTCAAAAACAGATCAAATGTGTGAACTTTACGTTATTGTATGATCGAGAATGACAAAACGGAATACCAAAGCCGCTTGTCATTAAAGAGTCATATTTAGGATTTCATAAAGTTAAAGATCAAACAGCCTTAGCAATGTCTAACCAAATTATTAAATCCTTAAATGACAAAATATATCTCTACATAAGTGTCGAGGACAATGATATGACGGTGCTACACAAAGAAAGGGTTTTATGGTGGAGAGTTCAAAAACCTAATACGGCATAATGTTCACTGTGCTGCTCACAACTTAAATCTAGTACTTAATGATGCAGTAAAGAGAGGTTAATCATGTGCAACCTTTTGTTGATACGTGTTAACAAATATGTATAATAAGTAATTGTTTTGGCCATAGTATCAAAAGATGGAATACCTTCATCATTCAACCCGGATCTATCCACTGCTGGATATAGGTCTCCCTCAGTATTTTCCATGTATTTCTGTTTTGTGATGTTTGCATCCAATTTTTGTCGATCCGTTTTATGTCATCAGACCATCTAGTTGGCGGACGACCTCTACTTCGATATGCTTCTTGTCTTGGTCTCCAGTGTATTATTCGCTGTGTCCATCTGTTATCCGATATTCTAGCTATGTGCCCTGCCCAGTTGCACTTTAGGGTCATAATTCTTTCTATGGCATCTGTCACTCTTCGTCTTATAGGCCAATCAAGTTAGGTTTTTACTAGACATAACGGAAAAGACGAGGTTTGACAGTTGAAATGTGTAGTATGAGACATTACAAAAAGACTACCATCTTTGGATTCATCAATTTTTTAGTGGAACATTTTTTAAATAAACAATCAAAACGTCAAACTTAGTTTTTTACTCATAACTTAAAAACTTGTTTATTTAGAAATTTGACGTCCACAGGCAACTTTCTCAGAAAAAAAAGATACATAGAATGAGATACGCTAAATAAAAATCGGTTAATAAATAAAAAAGTTATTGCAAAACGGATGACAAAATCACTGTTTTTGAATATAGTTAATAACAATTTTATTGTTTGTTAAAATACGTTTTAATATACCCAAAATTGAGGGCACTATGGTGTTTGAATGGTGTGCAAAAAATGGTCCAGATCTGTTAAATAGTTTTCGTAAAATTGAATTTGTTTTTAAAATTTTTTGAAAAACGAGCTAATTTCTGAGGCTGGTCCAGTTAATATGGCTGAATGTATCTCAATAATCCGGGGCTCGTTTCCTTCGTTAAGATGTATACTAACAGCTTATGAAAGAAAAAAGTAAAAAAAATTACATATACGTACACAAAATTATTTGTTAATAAATAGCAGTTTTTAAGCTTATAAACAATTACAATAATTTCGTAGAAATTACATCAAATTAAATGGCAATGAAAAATACGGAAAGCTGGTTAAAATACACAACTTTCAAAAACAATTTTTAGTTCCTACGACCCTTGGGGTCTGAGATAGCCCCTTTTTTTGAAAACATCACTGTTACGTTAATTAACAACACTAAGAGCTGAAATTAACCAATCTTTTATAAGAAAAGCCAAAGTTTTTAACAAAGTTTTTAGTAAGAAAAAATGTTAGAAATTGTTTAAATAGGAGTGTTATAAACACAGAGTATTTTGCGTTCCGACTAAAGTAAAAAATAGCGGGCGTAGTCGACTGACTGAATAGTGGCCGCGGTTGGCGACCGGCATGCGGCAGCAACTATTAAAATTACGTTATCCCGACCACAAAAATCCACTTTAAGGTGAATGACAAATTTTCGTCATTCCTTAAGTTTTCGAGGTCTCTGAATCCGAATATAGAGTTAATTTTTTTCTAGAATTAGTGGAACATGTTCAAAAATCAAATTTTATGCAAAAATGCGAAAAATCAATTTTGATGCTTTTTCAATTTTAACTCACTGTATTTTTGGTCGCTGTAAATATTTTCTTTTGAAAATTTTACTGTGTTATCTTTGAAGCATTTAGATAAAAATGAGATTTCTCCAAAATGACTCAACACGTTAAAAGAGAAGTTGTTAATTTTTAAACATTTTGTCGTCAGATTTCGTTAGTTTCATGTTTACTTAAAAAAGTTGAGTGACAAACTTTTTAGTTTATAATTTTAATTAACACAGAAATAAAATATAATTTATGAAGAAGTTTTCCAAAAAAATTTAATTTAAAATATGCAATAGGAAAAATGTTATGTGACTTTATAGACGAGCGGCACACCCCAAAAAAAGCTTATTTCTCGAGATACTAATACTAATTTTGGTCATACTTTATATTTTTGATGGTGCTCAAAACTAAAATTAGGGTTGTTTTGAATTTTACGTGTGGGAACATTATCAAAATCGCAACTTTACCCTAAAAATAAAAAAAGAATCACGTTTTTTTGAGTTTAACTTGCTACAACTCTGTTCCATTGTAATATTTTTTTCTGATATTTTTATAGTATATATTTCTCACCTTTCTGAAGACAATGGGACCTGCTTCAATATTTCCGTCTTGCCATAAAGAAAGTTATAAATTGTTTGAAGTAAAAGGTGCAGATTCTTGAATTGCAAAGTTTAATCGCAAAAGTTGAGTAACAAAATTTGAAATTTAGCTGTTTAATTAATTTTAAGTTAAAATCTAGAGTACAGAGAACAAAATGTTTTATAGAAAAAAAAATGGTGTAACTTTTAATTTTAAGAAAAACGTGATCTCATCTTTTTTTTATTTTTAGGGTAAAATTGCGATTTTGACAATGTTTCCCCATCTAAAATTCAAAATAAAACTCATTTTCGTTTTCAGCACCATAAAAAGTATAAAGTAAGACCAAAATTAGCCATTCACCACACCGTGGTTGATATCTCGAGAAATGAGCGTTTTTTTAGGGGGAGTACCACGTACCACTCGTCTATAAGGTCGCGTAACTTTTTTTCTGTTGCATATTTTGACTTTGTGGCCTTTTTATTGTTATTTTTTAAATTTAATTATTTAAAATATAATTTTACTAAATAAATGTGCAACATAATAATATTCATAAAATTCAAGTTTCTACCAAAATATATAAATATAATATTAAGCTTCAAATCCGGTATACTGTCAATGTTAAAAATGGGCTGCAACGGTCTAGCGCTAGCGAATGCTAATCCGCGAATTTATTCTCATTCGGCTGCGCACATCATTTTTTTTTTACTTTAGTCGGAACGCAAAATACTCTTTCTTTATAACAATACTGTTTAAACAATTTTTAACATTTTTTCTTGCAAAAAAACTTTGTTAAAAACTTTGACTTTTCTTATAAAAGATTGGTTAATTTCAGATCTTAGTGTTGTTAATTAACGTAACAGTGATTTTTTCAAAAAAAGGGGCTATCTCAGACCCCAAGGGTCGTAGGACCTAAAAATTTTTTTTAGAAGTTGTGTATTTTAACCAGCTTTCAGTATTTTTTATTGCCATTTAATTTGATCTAATTTCTACGAAATTATTGTAATTGTTTATAAGCTTAAAAACTGCTATTTATTAACAAATAATTTTGTGTACGTACATGTAATTTTTTTTACTTTTTTTTTCATAGGGTATTAGTATACATCTTAACGAAGGAAATGAGTCCCTGATAATTGAGATACATTTAGCCATATTAACTGGACCAGCCGCAGAACTTAGCTCGTTTTTCAAAAAATTTTATAAACAAATTAAATTTTGCAAAAACTACTTCACAGATCTGGACCGTTTTTTGCACACCATTCAAACACCATAATGCCCTCAAGTTTAGGTATATTTAAACATATTTTAATAAACAATAAAATTGTTATTAACAATATTCAAAAACAGTGATTTTGTCGTCCGTTTTGCAATAACTTTTTTGTTTATTAACCGATTTTAATTTGGTGTATTTCATTCGATGTATCTTTTTTTTCTGAAAAAGTTACCTGTGGACGTCAAATTTCTAAATAAACAAGTTTTTAAGTTATGAGTAAAAAACTAAGTTTGACGTTTTGATTGTTTATTTAAAAAATGTTCCACTAAACAATTGATGAATCCCAAGATGGTAGCCTTTTTGTAATATCTCATACTACACATTTCAACTGTCAAACCTCGTCTTTTCAATTATGTCGAAAAACGGCTTATTTTTTACTAACTTGATTGGTCTATTATTGCATTGTTCGTAATTCAATCTCTATATACGAGAAATGCCTAACATTAGGTAAGCGTTCCATTGCTCTTTGGGTAACACAAATTTTATTTCTTACTTTCTTGGTTACTGTTAAAGTTTCTGCCCCATATGTAAGTACTGGCAGCACGCACCGATCAAAGACTTTTCTTTTGATACACATTGACACATAGACACATATGTGTCTCAAAAATGGAATAGTTTATCAAGTTTTATATATGTCAAAAAAAGAGAGTTTTCAACTTCGATAACATTAAAAACATAGAATCGCACTATATGGACAGGGCGTTATAATGGCATTTTTTCTTTAAAAGTTTGGTTTGTTGAAATCCAAAGACAACTTACTGACAGAGTCATGTCCACACAAAAAGAAGAAGAAGAAGAAATCCAAAGAGCGCAAACGAAAAAGATTCTGTTAAATTGAAAATCAGATGAAAGAAATCAAGCTATTTTACTTAAGAAGAAGGTTTAGAATTTAGAACTACAATTTTATTATGTTAGGTATTGGTTTTTAGCTGCAAAATCTTACAAACTATTGATTCAGCTTCTAAAGCGCGTCAGTCGAAAACCACCGATTTTTCAAATGCCTTAAAACGTTTGAAAATTTGTTTGGAAGACTTAGAAAAATAACGACTTGAATTTGAAAATTTAAAAGAGGAAGCGAATAGTGTAAATAGCAGAAAAGCGGTCCATTCATTTTGAGTTTTCTCAAAATCGTCAGAAGGAGGTGAAATGCCGAAATTTAAAAGAGGAATCAAATTTTGTAGTGGAAAAGTGGTCCTGAAAAGCACTTGTACTGACTATATAGGGATTTTAAACTAATAAATGTATCCAAATGTCAAATATCTTGTTAAACTTTTTTTTAAACCTCTGATAGATTTACAAAAGAAGAAGATAATTATCTAATTGGTAAATCGTAAATTGCCATCTTCAAAGTAGGTATGGTATCTTAATCTCAGAATATTTGAAATCTTATTCTATAATAAGCATCACAAAGGCATAACTTATTCAAAAAATACTAGGAAAGTGTGCAAAACAGAACAAAACAAAAAACATTCGGTGTGGTCTCCCAAACTCATTGTTCCGAAGTGTCAAACAAATCTTTACACTCAGATGATCTCTGATTCGGCTTAAGGTCTCGGTCGGCTGTGCCCGTCATTGCCTACCCGGATGACAACAGGGATTAAGAAGGACTAGCCTACTGCGCGCCGATATCTACCCACCACCTGTCCCAGAAATTGGGATTAAAGGCGTATCATAGCGTGCCCTGGAGTAAAGTTTTTGGTATAGAGATGGACGAAACAGAAGTTTATATTATTTCGCAAAATCGCAACAAGATCATTTAAAATTATTTTTGACGAAAGGAAAACGAAAATAATTTAATATGCCCAAAGATTGGACCAAAGCTCTGTCATACCTATATACAAAAAGGGAGATAGATTGGCATGTGAAAATTACAGAGGTGTTGCTCTGTTAGATACCTACTTATTACAAGGTATTAGCAAGGATGCTAAGAGAGAGACAACAGATTTGCTGAAGATAAACTAGGTGAATATCAGGCCGGTTTTAGAGTTAATAGATGAGAGACAGATCAGATTTTTACTCTAACAGAAATCCAGACTACCTGCTATGAACATAAAGTATCCCTTCATGCGTTGTTCTTAGATTTTAAACAAGCGTATGCTAGGATAAGAAGGAATAAAATGTATGAAGCAATGAGCTCCTTGGGCATACCTGCAAAACTGATTAGGTTAGGAAGAATGACTTTGAATAACACATGATGTCCCCACAGGTCCCATCGGATGAATTTGAAGTGAACAGAGGTCTTAGACAAGGAGATCTGTCATCCACGGTGCTTTTTATTTTTGTATTGGAAACAATAATCAGAAATAGCCCAGTTAAACGACCAGATTCATCTTCAACAATGAGCATCAATGTCTGGCTTTCGCTGATTATCTTACTGTTCTAACGAAAACAAGAAAATAATTAAGAAATGTTATGAAACGATTAGAAAAGGAGGTAAATTATTTTGATCTAGAAATAAACCAGGAAAAGTCAAAGTACATGATACTCGGAAATACTGAGCAAAAAGAATAGGAACAGTTTACTTTCATATTTAATGAAGCAAGAGAATATAATTTCAAGAGAGTGGTCCATTTTACATATCTGGGGTTATCCATTATAGACGAGAAAGGTTAGAAATAATGGGAACTGAATGTCAGATTGGCAAAGGGAAATAAAAAGATGGAAAGCCTAAGACCACTGATGAAATCCAAATATGTATCGAGAAAAATAAAGCTAAGGATATATTTTAACGGTAATAAGGCCAATAGTGACATATATTAGCAAGTTTGGACAATGAAAAAAGCAAATACGGAGAAATTGGAAAGATGGGAAAGGAAAGTGCTCAGAGCTATATATGGAGGCAAAAACACAGAGGAAGGTTGGGAGCGACGAACAAACAGGGAACTATAGAGGAACTGTATAACGAACCAAGCATCAGTCGCTTGATAAAAACCACACAGATTGAGATAGATGGGACACGTGATGATAATGGAAAGGAAGGGGATGCCAGAGATGATCCTAAATCTGGGCTCAATCACGAAAAGAAGGAAATTAAGACCCAGACAAAGATGGTTTGACAGCATACAGGAAGATCTCAGAAGTGAGGGAACGATTTGTTGGAAGAAAGAGCAACAAACAGGGATGAATGGATGAGAATATAGTAAGTCAATTTAATAAGCAAGGAGCATGATTGAACAAGAAGCCACCTTACAAGAAGTATTATATAATTGTACATATTATATTAATTGTAATTTTAGCCCTAGGCCTTCAAGGCCAGTTGAGATTTGTAAATAATAATCTTAATTTGAACAAGTAGCATAATATACAGGGTGTAACAAAAATACAGGTCATAAATTAAAGCACATATTCTGGAACCAAAAATAGTTCGAATGAACCTAACTTTTAGTACAAATATGCACATAAAAAAGTTGCAGCCCTTTAAAGTTACAAAATGAAAATCGATTTTTTCCAATATATCGAAAACTATTAGAGGTTTTTTATTGAAAATGGACATGTGGCAATTCTTATGGCAGGAACATTTCAAAGAAAAATTATAATGCAATTTGTACACCCTATAAAAAATTTATGGAGGTTTGGTTCCCTTAAACCCCCCAAATTTTTGTGTACGTCTCAATTAAATTATTATTGTGGTACCATTAGTTAAATTCAATATTCTTAAAACTTTTTGTCTCGTAGTATTTTTTCGATAAAGCAGTTTTTATCGAGTTGAGGCTTATTTTTTAATATGTTTGCATAAAAATTTTATGGGGGCTTTGTTCTTTTAAACCCCCCAAATGTTTGTGTACGTTCCAATTAAAATATTACTGCGGTACCATTAGTTAAACACAGTGTTTTTAAAACTTTTTTGGCTCTTTGTATTTTTTCGAGAAGGCACCTTTTATCGAGATGTGGCTTCTTTTTTAATATGGTTCAAAATATACCTAAAAATGTAAATCATAAATAAATTTTCATATTATTACCAAGTCTCCATAATCGTACTTAACCATGTACAAATATGTGGTGGATTTGACAAATATTCAAAATATCTCGATAAAAACTGACTTTTCGAAAAAGTAATAACAGGCAAAAAGTTTTAAAAACACTGTGTTTAACTAATGGTACTACAATAATAATTTAATTGAAACGTACACAAAAGTTTAGGGGGGTTTAAAGGAACAAAACCCCCATAAAATTTCAAAAATTTCAATTAAAATCTCTAATAGTTTTCGATATATTGGAAAAAATCAATTTTCATTTTGTAACTTCAAAGGGCTGTAACTTTTTTTATGTGCACATTTGTACTAAGGTAAGTTAGGTTCAATCGAATTATTTTTGGTCCCAGAATATGTGATTAAATTTATGACCTGTATTTTTGTTACACCCTGTATTATATAGCACAGCATTTCAATGAATAATGATAGTTTATCATAACAGAACATTAGAGTTTTTATTTTATAAGAATAGTGTACTTGCATAAAATTTTAAATTCGAAAAAACTGTTATAAATCACAACAGAGCATAATTTAAAACATGTGTCAAAGATATAAAAGTTGTTTTTGTGTTCCGTTTGGCCCCTAAAGAAGATTATAAAGTCAAATTAAAGCAGCTAGCCCAAAACGCGTTGTGACGTCATATGGTTAATGTTTACATTCTGCACCTCCTCCTCCTCCTCAGTCGTTCCCTCATTGCTGAGTGTCGTTATTCCCTATAATACGAGTAACTATCTCTTTCCATCCGCATTCTGCACCAACAAAGTAAAAAAATTGTATATAATTTTAAATTAGACATTATAAACGTCAGTAGAAAATACAGTTATGTGACGTCACAAGTGTTTTTGATCGTTTGAACTATTCATCAAAAACTTGTACTTTTACAAAATGGTTTTATTATCCATAGTAAACCTCATTTTCTTCAAAAACTGCATCAAACTCCAATCTCAACAAACTGGTATATATATTATTATAATGACATATAATAAATGTCATTAGAATATAAATATTTTTCCCTTATTCCGCGATGATGAGCTGTCCAAATACCCAAGTAGGTGGATGCCAATAAACTAAAGAAGGAGAAGAAGAATATACCTAAATATAACCATAAACATAGCCATATAGTAAATCTATGTGACGTCACGGGTCGTCTGAACTATTTTAAATCACAGAAGATTTTAAATTGGTATTTCTAAGTTATTATGAGTTTTTGAAGCGTGAAATTTTGTAAATTTTATTTTTAAACAAAACTGAACATTATTATGTAATAAAAAATGTGCAAGTTCCCTATTGCGTCAATAACCACCGAGTAAAGTCAAAATGAAAAAAGTGGTTCATCTAACCTAAAAGGAATTCCCTATAATGTTCAAAAGACAAATAATGTTTTACATACAGAAAATAATTTATAGAAAGAGAAATGGGAAGTCCCAGATCCGTAAATCTGAAACCTCTCATGGAACCAAAAACCTCTCATGGGACCAATTTCTGGCTACATCCTTTATCTCTGCCTTTTACAATTTATAAGGCAAGTAGACGAAGAATAAAGGAGACGAAAGGGATTCTACAATATGCAGTCACATTCCGTCTATTCGTCTAGGAAAAATTCTAACGAAAGTTGGTTCCATGTACTCACAATCTGAGTAAACTGCGAGTACACGGAACGAACTTTCGTTGGAATTTTTCCTAGGCGAGTAGACGGAATGTGACTGCATATTGTGGAGCCCCTTTCGTCTCCTTCACCCGTCATCTCCTTGCCTTATAAATTGTAAAAGGCAGAGCTAAAAGGTGTAACCAGAAATTGGTTCCACGAGAGGTTTCAGATTTACGGATCTGGGAGATCTCATTTCTTTAAATAAATGTCGCTACAGAGTCCGATACGCGAATTATTTTTATAATTTGGCTTAAATAGACAGCTTAGTTTCGTTTTGATTCAGATGTGATCATATGGTCCCTCTGGGGAGACAGAAACATAGGTAAGTAAGGGGATGATTAATCATCTCTGAACCGGAATAAAATATAATCTGTCTTTTATTTTTAAAATAATCTATGTTACAACTTATTATATTTAAGATTCGTTAAAGACAATCGTAATAAAAGTCCGTGTGATGTTTAACAGTCTTAATTAATAAAATAGACAACTAAATTATATATACTATTAAGTTGACGAAATGTAAAAGTGTTTGTGTAATTGCGACCAAAATTTACGTGTTCTTACAAAAAGAAATGTATTTGGAAATAATTGCGTCTAATCAATATTATAACCGGCTTGTCATAATACCCGTCTTAAAGCGTCTCTTTAAGTTTTATCTTTTTCGATTATCCCAAATAACACGTCCGTCGAGGTTCTGATGTTAAAAACGACTAACTGTATTGATCCTCACAATAACCAAAACCGTCTCCTTTCTTCCCCTCTTCATGCTTAAATCCCAAACTATTAAAATTCTACTGCAATAAACTGCGCTCCCTGTTAGTAATCAAAATTGGTTCACACAGTGGCGAATCTTATTCTTACTTATGTCTTAAATCAAACAAGAGATTCCGTAATGGATGCCTATCGGTTAAGGGTTACCCCGGTGCTGACGTATCATCAGATCATGTTCCTGTTGTTGGTAAATTTAGGTTTAGATTCAAGAAGGTTGCAAAAACGAACAGCAACAAAAAGTGCGATATGAGAATACTAAAAGATAAGAAAACAAAAGAGACAGTCGCACAGATTCTTTCAGAGAAGCTAATTAATATGGAGCAAACATATAATGCCGAAGAATCACTCCAAAATATATGTGAAACCTTTAACAACATCAGAGAAGAACATCTAATAATAAAAAGAAAGAGATGAGAAAAAGTTGGATGAACGACAATATACTACAACTTATGGAAGAAAGAAGAAAATAAAAAAACAACAAAATAATGTACAACACGATTCAGAGACAAATAAGAACTGAAATAAGAAAGGCCAAAGAAAATTGGTTAAAATCACAGTGTGAAGAGATAGAGTCGTTAGAGCAAAAACATGATACGTTTAACATGCATAAAAAGGTGAAACAAGCTGCTGGTCTTCAGAAATCCAACACAGCTAGCAAATTGCGAGACCAACAGGGGAATATCATCACAGACAGAAATCAAGAAATCTGCATATGGACAAAATACATACAGAAACTTTTTGATGATACTAGATCCGAACAACCTCCATCCTACATATGTGATGACCACTTACCAATCACATCAGGTGAAGTGGAAAGAGCAATATCACAACTAAAAGATGGCAAAGCTTCTGGACCTGACAATGCATATGCTGAACTCATAAAACTATTTGACACCGACGGTACTCAACGCCTAACCAAAATATTTAACGACATATATTTAAGCGGAGTAATACCAAAAGCATGGTTGAAGTCGACGTTTGTTGCTTTACCAAAGAAAACAAAGTCCGTATCCTGCAGTGATTTCCGAACCATCAGCTTAATGAGCCATATTTTAAAGCTATTTCTAAAAATTATACATCAAAGGATATATAGACTGTGCGAAGAAAAAATCAGCCGAACACAGTTTGGTTTTCGAAATGCAGTGGGTACAAGAGAGGCTCTATTTAGTATACAAGTGCTATTTCAACGATGTAGACACGTGAATTGCGATATTTATGCATGTTTCATTGATTACCATAAAGCGTTCGATACAGTAAAGCACGACAAGCTGATGGAGATATTAACCAATATTGGAATAAACACCTGTGATTTAAGGATTATCAGCAATCTGTACTGGAATCAAACATCATCTATCCGGACAGAGGCAGGAGAATCCGACGATATCAAAATCAAACGTGGGGTCCGTCAGGGATGTATACTATCCCCACTGCTGTTTAACATCTACTCTGAGGAAATCTTTCAAGAAGCATTGGATGATGTTGAAGCCGGAATTAGAATTAACGGAGAATGTATCAATAACATAAGATACGCAGACGACACTGTGGTATTCGCTGACAGTTCTGAAGCCCTACAGGAGTTAATGAGCAGAATCGCAGAAGTCAGTCAGAGATACGGACTTTCACTAAACACTAAGAAAACCAAATGTATGATGATCTCTAAGAATGAACAGCAATTTGGACGAATCAGTGTGAATGGTCAACAAATAGAAAGAGTAAAAACATACACCTACCTTGGTACGAACGTCAATGAAAATTGGGACCATTCTATAGAAATCAAATGTAGGATAGAGAAAGCAAGATCTGCATTTCAAAAAATGGCAAAGTTGTTCAAATGTCATGATTTGTCGATACCCATAAAAGTCAGATTACTACGATGTTATATATTTCCTATACTGTTGTACGGAGTTGAGTCGTGGACTCTCACAGACGCCACCTGCAAGAAAATTGAGGCTTTTGAGATGTGGCTTTATCGTCGAATCCTGAAGATATCTTATACCGACCACATTACTAATGAGGGTGTTTTGCTGAGAATGAAAAAAGAAAAAGAGCTGTTAATCAAAATAAAAACAGCCATAATCGAATACCTCGGTCACATCATGAGGAACAGTGAGAGATATGGACTGTTGCAACTGGTCTTGCAGGGAAAAGTAGAGGGAAAGCGAGGACCAGGAAGGCGAAGGATTTCCTAGCTGAGAAATCTACGAACGTGGTTCAACACAACCAATACAAATCTTTTCAGAGCAGTAGTGTGCAAAGTGCAGATTGCCATGATGGTCGCCAACATCAGAAACGGATAGGCACTACAAGAAGAAGATGTCTTAAAGATTCAAAGTTAAAAGTAGTTCGCACCGGCTGGGCTACCGTAGTAATCCCAATCCGTTCCACCTATCTGGGCCGACCCAGGTCCATATGCGTGAGACCCTTATTTCTATATATATGTATCGGTTTTAGAACGTCTTTCGACGTTGTCCGATGCCTAACTTCCACGTCCTTCTATCATCCCATTGGCCCTCTCTAAGATCCCTTGCACTCATTGCTTTGGTTACCCCTTCTTTCCATGTCTTTTTGGGTCTTCCTCGTTTTTTTCGGTTTGGTGGTACCCACTGCATGATCTTTTTGGGCAATCTTGTGTCTTCCATTCTTTGAACATGACCATACCAAATCAACTGTTTCCTCTCAATGTCTGTTCACTGAAAAAAATATTGTACATGGTACCAATGAACGCCAATCATTGACTTTTTTTACATTGATTCAATGAAAATTTCGTTAATACTATAAACACGAAGTCATTAAGTAATGACCATATTCATTATTACAATGTAATTCTATTCATTAAAAAATAATGAATAGAATCATTAATTCAACGAATCGTTTTATGTCTCCAATCACTTTTTTCATAATAATAATAATTTGTTCATTGTATATATGAAACTATACATCAGGATTATGCGGTTAAATTAATGAATATAAAACGTTGCACTAATGTACAGTGTTCATTAAATTACGAACTCGTTTATTGAATCAATGTTTTCGTACATTAAATCAATGTTTTTGACTTTGATTAATAACTCGATACATTGTTTTGATGTAACGCAATCATTGTTTTAATGTAATATACCTGAATCAATGATCAATACATTGTAACAACAATCTTGTACATAAACCGATACATTTCTTAAAACTCTATAAGTGTTTTTATTGGTGTAAAAAAATCACGTGACAACAGTTGTAGCCTCCTAGCAGACAGTCGCCATACAGCTGCAGACTCTGAAGAGCGGTGTTTGGCACTAGTGATTTGGTTGATTTTTCTAAGGTATGTATTTACATATAGTTTTAACTATTTATAAATTATTTTGTTGTGATTTCTATAAAAAAAAGTTGTATTACTTCTATTTCCAATTTTGCAGATTGATATGGACTTTGGAGTGGCATTTGGAAATGGACTTATTGATGGATGGGACAGCAATTTCGAAAGAATTATCACCTTTCTTCAAGGTGAAAGTCATATCAAGGATAAAACAAATAAATTTTTATTTGAAAAGATTACCTACCCATGAAGACATTACGGAATGTAAGTACCTATTTCATTATTCAATCCTACATATCTAGTATTAATTAATTTTTTTTTATTTACCTAATGCCTCGACAACTAATGGCCATTGGTATGGTAGGTACGGTGCATTTTTTTCAGTCAGGTACCCAGTGTCACGTGTATGGGTGTATTGTGTGTGTGTTGAGTAAGTGTCTTGTTACTTTACAAAGTCGACGTCATTGTGTTTGCAAAGAGACGCTGATTGTATCCGAACGTCTGCGGTCCCTCCGGTGAGTAATTAATATTTGTTCTCTGTAAATTTTTTGAAAAGCTAATTCGACAAATGAATCGCTTATTTATGAAAGGCCTATTGTCACAAAATGTAAATTTTGGGAAACAAGAAAAAACTGTTTAGTTTTATAAAAAACGATTTTATATTTATCTGATTTTTCGAAACATTTTAAGGACCTTAAAACTCAAAATAAATAATGTCAGTTATACTTTTTAAAATCAATACTGTATTTTTTTATTATTGAAAATAGCTGACAAAAGGCCTTTCATAAATAAAAGAGTTGTTTTACGGGAAAATTTTGATTGGTGGATGAATTTACACCGTGTTTATTTATAATTAATATTACTTTATTAAAACAGTTCTAAGACAATACAATTAGCCAAAATTAATTGCCATGTTATACATTTTTGCTCATTTTTTGGTTGCAACTGTAGGCCATAGGGCAAGCTCATTGTAAAACCACTTGTGTTCTTGAGGCAAAAGTTTCTTCAGGTCATTAATTTTTTCTTGATGAGTTGGTACCTTTGATTCATGACTTTTCCTTGCTAATGAAGAAGGGGAAGATGGCTCAGCAATAGACAGTGGATTAGATAATAATTTAAAGGTTTTGCTAAGAAATCCACCTATAAAATCAGGTACAACAACCACTCATTTTTTAAATCTTTCGCAAGTAAATTCATGGTAGGAAGAAATAGTAAACATTTCCTTTTTTTTATTTTATTTTCTTCCGGAACAGTATGTTGCCAACAGTGCTTTTATTTATGAAAAGTCCCTTGTCATCGAAATGAGGCTTTTCATAAGTAAACAATGTGCGCATATATGGGTTATCATTTTCTAAGTTAAACTAAAATTTGAAAAAAAGTGACATGAGGCCTTTCATAAATAAGCGATTCAAATAGGTAAAATAAAATAGGAACCATTTGAAAATATTTCTAAATTGTATATCCTTGTAAAAGATTAGTAAATTAAATCTTTAGATGATTAAACCGTAAATAATTGAAAAATATTATTAACTCTTACAGTCGGTAGTATCTATCAAATTAAAAATAAACATCTCGACATCTAGCAATTTTTTTTAGGATAAATTAAAATATTTCTATAAAAAAGTGATACTCAAAAATACAACTATGTTCACTATTTAGATTTATTTTTTTATAATAATTATTAATATAAATTGTACATGGCTAACATGCAGTTCTTCTTTGGGTTCTACATCGATATTTTTTACGAACTAATAAAATGGTTAAAAACAGACCTTAATGGACAACCAAATATAATAAAATATACCTTCTGTTATATGTAATTAGTTATTCAGTTTTTCCAAATTACATTATAAAAAGTTGTTCGTATTAATTAAAAATATATGTTTTCTTTTCTTTAAACTTATAGATACTTAATATTAGTTTGAAAATCGGCAAAAAATCGTTGCTTCAACCTCTATTTGTAATCTTTATTTAGATATTAAGTCGTCATTTTGTTTACTTATTAACTATTTGTATGTTATATACAAGTATACATGAAGATGACATTCACTGAACCAAAAAAGTACGTAAATATAATAAAAAAAACATTGATTCAAAAACGGGGTACATTAATTTTCGTCCAAAGATCAGCATCATTAGTCCAATGTAAGTAGATACATTAACTAATGCTCAAAAACATTAACTTCTATGAATTAGTACGTTCATTCAATGTACTTTCTAGTTAAGAATTTATGTACCGATACATTGATTCAATGTTCCGATCCATTGATTAAATGTAACGATGCATTGATTCAATGTACCGATGCATTAATTCAATGTACCGATACATTAATTCAATGTACCGATACATGGATTTTTATCTAGAAAGTACATTGAATCAACGTACTAATTCATAGAAATTAATGTTTTCGGGCATTAGTTAATGTATCTACTTACATTGGACCAATGATACTGATCATTGGACGAAAAGTAATGCTCCCCGTTTTTGAATTAATGTTTTTTTCATTATATTTACGTACTTTTTTGGTTCAGTGTTGTTAAGTAGCCATCTATTCCAATTCGTCGTCTTACTTCCTCATTTCGAACTCTTTCCCTACGGGATATACCCTTATTTCGTGGTCGTAATTATAAATAAAAAATCTAAAGAAGAAACTTAACACCTAAGATTCAATATTTAAAATTCTACGTATATATAATGCCAATGCCTAATTATCCGTTACGGAGTTTCACCCACCTCTAATTTTTCGTCAAAACTCTAGGGCGCTGTGAAAACGGAATAAAAAAGAAGGAATTAGGTAACCGTGAAATGGATATTTTGTGTGATAGCAAGGGTGTTGGGTGTTGGTGTTGGGGGTTTTTCATTATCAGGGTAGGGTTCCTAATGTGGACATCTAGAGAGAAACACATTAGTAGTCTGTTGTTAAATATCTACGGTTTTATCTAAATATGGTAATTCGGAAACAGGTACCTACATTACATAGTTTAGGTGGTTGTATTTATACATTTTCTTCAACAAAATATGAACGGTTTTAAATAATGCTTCTTAATGGAGAGCAAAATACGATTTCTGAGATTGTATAAATATAAAAAGTTTACTATATAATTAGATATTTATTTATTTATCATAATAGATAATACACAAAACAGAATCATTGCACTCCACACCTGTACAAATTACATAAGAATTGTCAAGGCAAGGAGCGCTGTATAATTATCATAAAGTATTACAAAAATTTTTACAAAAATTAAAAACATGAGACTAAACAAATAAAGAAATAAGCATTGTCAAATTAAATTAATCAGAAACATTCAATATATAAATAAAAAAAAAAGAAAAAAAAATAAAATAAAAATTAAAACACTGGAAGTACAACAAACATTGCCAATTGGTTTCTAGGTCTTAGTTTTAATATAATGGACTAATAATCTCTTAAAGATAGTTGCATTATGGCTATTTTTAATGTAATAAGGTATATTATTGAACTGTACAATACCTTTATGAAACAAGCTTTTCATTGAACTGGACTTGTTGGTTGTTCTAACATAAAAATTTATTGAATTTGCAGCTCTAGTGCTATGCTCATGAACATTTGCTATCGGGACCAACTGACTGTTCAAATACTCAGGCATACTACTAATTTCTTACTAAGGTTTCGTTTCTTCTGCTTGGATAAATGTCACAGTACCTCAGGAAACGACGCCGTAAAAGCAATTAAAAAATCTAAGGGCCAAACCAGATGGGCCACTCTGCAGCGCTACTCTGTGGATCCACAGAGTGGCTGAAACAGGCGATTTTCTAGCACCGTCGACTACGCTGCTAAATGGATCGTTTGGAAAGGTGCGGCGTTTAATGTAATGAATGAGAAAAAAAGTAAGCTTGTTCAAATGATTAAAAACTTGCCGGTTAATAATCTTTTAAAAAAGTGTGTTCGTCAAAGTCAGTATTTGTAATGTCCATAGTTTTAAATATTTTATAAAATGTCTACCCTTCTGAAAAAATACCAATAAACTCCATAAATGGAATTAAGAAGGACCAGACAAAAGCAGCTATATCACAGAAAGAAGCACATTAACAATTAACCAATACATCTGGTATCCTACAGCCGTAAAATAGTTTGATACAATTTTCAACACAAAAAACACACACAAATAGTAAGATTCCCATTACAACTGAGTGAACGAGGTCCTGTTTTTAAGGAGATGATGACATTAAAGATATCTAAACATGGTAACTTGCAACCCTCTTTTAACTGATATCTTATCGTTTTGTTTTCTACAACAAACAAAAACTTACAAAAACAAAACAAAACTTTTTTTTGGCAGAGGATGGGACCCCACTATTTAACATAAATAAACAAACAAGATTGTGAGTATTTGCTTTGTTTAGTTCAATGATGGATTCAGACGAGGAAAGTCTTCTTTCTCGTCAGAATGTATAATACAATGTAAATATCTTCTTCTTCTTAAGGTACCTATCCGTTCCGGATGTTGCCGATCAGCATGGCTATCCTAACTTTGTTTGCTGCTATTCTGAATAGTCCGGTTGTCGATGTATTAAACCACTTTCTCAGGTTTTGAAGCTAAGATATTCTTCTTCTCCCTGGTCCTCTCTTTCCAAATACCTTGCCCTGAAGAATGAGTGGCAACAAGCCATATCTCTGTTCATTCCTCATAACATGACCAAGATATTCTAGTTTGCGCTCTTTGATTGTGTTAATAATCTCGCATTCCTTGCGTATTCTCAAAATTCTCAAAATGCGCCTGTAACACCACATCTCGAATGCCTCGAGTTTTCTCAAAGAAGCCTCGGAAAGTGTCCAGGCCTCTACTCCGTATAATAGCGTAGAAAATACATAGCATCTGATGATAGAGATTTTGGTAGCAGGCGGTAAATCGTGGTTTCTGAAAAGAGTCTTCATCATTATGAACGCTGATCTCGCTTTTCCTATGCGTTGTTTTATTTCACTTGAGTGGTCCCACTGGCTGTTTATGTTGGTACCAAGGTATGTGTAGCTCTGTAGCTGTAAAATGTAAATATAAATTGAGAAAATATTGCTTACCGGATTTATTCTTTTCGATAGGGCTACCTACTTTAAAATCAGGAACAAATAATTCAATGATCTCGTCCCACGCTTTTTCTTTCGATGCCCTATAAGTATACCATCGGGTTCTTGTATCCCATATAGCCGGTCTGTTTTGAAAGTCAATTAAAAATCTTTCGGAATCAAAATTCATTTTACGTGCTCACCGTGTAAACTCTCGTCAATATTTGTGGCAGCTACAAAAGTGGCCCCTCTGAATGGGTTTTTTCAGTCGCTCGTCTGAGGTGCGACGTCCATTTCACATAAGAGCCCACGGTAAATAATCGGAAGCTGCTTTGTGGATCCACAGAGTAGCACTGCAGAGAGGCCCGTCTGGTTTGGCCCTTTTAAAATTACTGGGCGCTATTTTTAACTGGAATATCTGGGAGAAATCAATAGAAAAGACCTACCATCTCGTGGGTATGGAAAATTTTTTTTAAAAGGAACTTTTTCATTCAATTTTGTGAAAAAACAACGCATTGTAGATGAAAATTTTCAAAAGAAGACTTTCTTGAAAATAAAAATGAGAGTTTCTAAATTAAAAAAATGGTATAAACAAAAAAGTGATTGCAAATCGATACCAAAAGTAGATAAGCATTTTTTTCAATTGTATATAATTATTAAAATAAGTAACAAAAATATTTAAAACACATTTCACAATGTGAGTTTAGTGCAAAACATTAGCTCGATCGGTCACTGTCAGTTTGTCGGATTTTTTGCTGTTTTTAAACGCTTTTATTTAGTTTAATCGTTTGCGTCAAATCCTTAGACGTTAATTTGACTGCCTTTTCTTCAATGGAAATTAATGAAATTTTGCAGACATATGGATTCGCGGGAACAATACACGAATAGTCGATCAAATTTTTTTTATGTGTATGAATTGTTTAAATAAAAAAAAAACGATTTTAATCGAAAATGCTTAAATTCTCTTGTTTTTTACAATGTAGAAACTTGAAACTTTTACAGATTGTAGCTAATTATATGAACTATACATAATTTACAGTTTCTGTCCGATTTCTATCCAGTTTTCAGAGAAAAAAAGTTATGGCACCGCAGAGGGACGAATGCTGATCTTAGTATTGTAGTGGGCTTCGACTGTCCATAAACGCAAGGTTCGACTATTGACCACGCTGCGCTGTCGTGAACTTATGCCCGAAAGTGTTTGCGTAAGGACAGGCGTAAAAGTCTGCATTGAGCCTGCAAAGCTTACGTTTCATTGAGCCGAGTGCGATCATTAAGGTACGTATCCATACAAGGGTGAACCCCGCTCGGTGTAGCTGCTCAAATGGATACAGCATGCGCTCCCTTACATATAAACCGTAAACCGGTTGAAACGAAGAGTGTACGCGCCAAGCGGCGATCACCTACGTATCAACTAAGTGGAGCTACTACACCGAGTGAGGTTTACCCTTGTTTGGATACGTACCTTTAGACGGCTTGGGCATCGAAGAACTGCATTGCGAGTAATTAACAGCGTCTACACCGTGCAATGGTAAAGTATTACAATAACGATTTTGATTTAAGAAATGTATGAAAAAATTACAGAAAATGTACAATGTATGTATCAAAAGTTAAAATAAATGCAAAAAAGGTATCTGTCATATACCTACATCCTTTTTTTAAACATGACGATATATTTTAATGTTTGAAACGTGTAAGACTAAAAAGTAAAAAATAAAACAATATGAAATTTTTTTTAAGAAACGCTTTTATTTAGTTATTAGTGACTAAAAGTTAAAATATAAATAAATCAACTAAAAAGCAAAAAATAAAAAAAATCAAACTTGACGGATTATTTGAAAAAAACGTTCGTTAAAAAAATGAAAAAATCTAACACATTCGTTAAAGAAAAGCGTGGGGCGCATCTTCATCAAATAAACGGTTTTCGCCCCACGCTTTTCTTTAACGAATGTGTTAGATTTTTTCATTTTTTTAACGAACGTTCTTTTCAAATAATCCGTCGAGTTTGATTTTTTTATTTTTTGCTTTTTAGTTGATTTTTTTATATTTTAACTTTTAATCACTCATAACTAAATAAAAGCGTTTCTTAAAATTTTTTTTTCATATTGTTTTATTTAACAGTTGTTTTCACAACTAATTTTATACGGAAGTTTTAAATTTTATTTTGCCATTAATTTACTTGCAAAGGTAACCTCATTCACAATTGTTAAGGAATGTTTTTGTTTAAATTTCCGTAAAAGTATAACAAATATTTAATATCACTAATGATATTAAAACAATTTATTAAGCTACTTCAAATGTAGCTGTAAGCCTGCACCAAAATTTTAAATTCTATTTATTTTATAACGTCAAATTTTATAATATAATCCGTGATCTGAGCAGTAGCCACTTTCTGTCACTTGCTGTTGCGTGTAATAGATTTCCGACTTTTTCGTATGCTTTAAATGATGACGCACGGGTAAATAATCATGGGCTCAAGTTGTAATGTTTGAAACTCAATGAAAAACCAATTGTGTTTATAAACAAATATTTTTCTTTATAAAATTATAGAAATTTCTTTACTCACGGGGTGATACGTCTTTTCTATTGACTTACCCAAGATATTCTAGTTGAAAATAGCGAACAGTTCGGATAACAGTTATAGGAACCCAATACTCGAGTAAATTATAGACGAGGACAATAAAATAGTATAACTTACAAGTATCATAATTATTATGGCTAACTGAGTGAAAGCCACGTGATCCATTTGGAACTAGGTTGACAATTTAGATGGAACAAAAAAGAAATGTTTGGTTTATGCACTTGTGATCGTTGGGAAATAAAAAGATTTAAAATAGCTTCCAAAAGAGAGCGGGTAAAAGAAACTTAGAAAGTAATGAAATGTAGGTACGTTAAAAAATATATTGCGACAGAAATGAAAATGGCAGTAAACACTATTTCAGTGCGTTATTTTAATGAACATACATTATAATAAAAAGGAGTTAATTACTAACACTTAAGTGCAAAGATAATATCGCTTTACTAGAAATAGTTACTTCAGAATCTTAAATAAAAATAATTAATACCGTGATAATACGCTATCGGCAAAAATGACATAGGTATTAAAACAAAACCCTGGGCTATTAGTACGCAAGTTTTATTTATCATTTTTTATTCGTTACGCAACACTCACAATGTTAGTGAAATTACGTCTAATATTGGTTGGCAAAAGTTATGGTACCTGGATTGTAAAAAAACTAAAATAATCAAAACTTATGAAAGGTGACAAAACAAACTAACAAAACTACAGAGGAACAAGCCAGCTCAATAGTGCGTACACAAAATATGTTTCAAATGGAATAAGAATTAAGGAAAAGACAGTTTTTGTTTTTATTTGATTCAGAGTTGGATCACCATCTCCAGATAGCTATTTCTGCATCTCATGCGTCCTCAGTGGAGCTATCCAGTCAAAGCTCTAAACCAAATATCAACAGCCTGCCTATTTAAGGGAAAACACAACAACACAACAAAATAGCGACATCTCTTGTAAAACGAGGAAGACGACGAAAAGCTCTAAATACAAAGTTTACTACATTTAAACAATTAAATGATTTAAAAACAAGACTTTTCGTTAAAAACTACTTTCTGGCTGCATCCTGCATCCCGTATCTCTGGCTTTTACAATATATAAGCACAGAGACCACGAATAAAGAAGAAAGTAAATAAAGAACACGATCACGTATTTATTTATTTATTTATTTATACGGGCAAGCCCAATTCGGTAATACATTAATAAGATATTGATAATTACAGTGTTGGATATATAAGAATAAAATGAGAGAGTACAAAACATTTAAAAAGACATGACAAAGTAAAATAATTACAAAACATTAATTACTAACAAATAACAAGGTTATGACATTGCTAAATATTTAATTTGGTTAAATGGTTCTTAAAAACATCAACAGAGTTACCAAAAAGTAAAAGGTCACCTAGGGAGTTAGCAAGTCTTCGTGTTCTAGGAACAAAAGTAAAATATGAGTAATTATATCTATGAAAAGAAATATGAAAGGTTTGAATTTGTCTTGTTGATCGTGGTGGAACAAACAACAATATTTTAGCAAGGAGTTCAGGGCAGTAATATATGCCATTGATAATATTAAACAATACTGTAAGATCTTTACGCTTCCTACGGACATCCAGAGAAGAGATATTCAAAAATCGTTCCATATCTGTATAATTATAATTGATGTGTTTTTTGAACCCAATATATCTAAGAAAATTATGTTGAACACTATCAAGTTTGTTCTTGAGGTGTAAATAATGTGGGGACCAAACTGGAGAACAGTAGTCAAGGTGCGTCCTGACTAAAGAACAATAGAGCATTTTAATAGCGAACACGTTCGTGAAATCACGAGTTGTCCTTTTAACAAAGCCAAGCATTTTCATGGATCTTTGAGTAATATTGTTGATGTGATGGTTAAAGCTCAGAGAGGAATCAAGAACAACACCTAAATCTTTAATTGAGTCTACCGTATCCAATAATTGATCATTTATGGTATAATTAAATACCGATAAATGATGATTCCGACAAAACCGGATAATGTGACACTTGTTGACATTCAAATCCATCCCATTATCAAGACACCAGTTGGCTAAATTATCTAAATCTGATTGCAATGATATTGCATCATCTTGATTATTAATGATTTGATAACATTTAAGATCATCAGCGAATAAGAGAGCAGAAGTGTTAGAGAAGCAGTTTATATTATTTTTGTCTAGGAAAAGGACCGAAAGACAGTTTCAGGCACTCAAATCTGAGTAAAGATGAAAAAAGGAAAAGGCAGTTTTTGTTTTTATTTGATTCAGAGTTGGACCACCATCTCCAGATAGCTATTTCTGCATCTCATGCGTCCTCAGTAGGGCTATGCAGTCACAACTCTAAACCAAAAATATCAACAGCCTCGGCCTATTTAAGGGAAAACACCGCGATGCAATGATTCCACCTTTGAGACGCAAAACAGCGACATCTCCCGTTATATATAAAATATAACATCTCTCGCATATAAAATTTAATACTATCTTCTATCTAACCTTTCTAATAAGAAATTTGCCTTTCAACTATCTCATCTTCTTCAACTTCGACTGCCCAGTTGTTTACTGCTTCCAGCTACACCTCACCATTCAATAACCCTTCGTGTTTTTTCACTTCATCATTATTTCCACCGGGTCACTAATTAAATTTTTTCCTTATTTGCCTTTCATATAACTACAGCGATTTTGCTAACCTCTTCCCATCCTCTTAACCTTTTGATAGAGCGACCTCACCTCTTTGTTTTCGAACTCCTCTTCTATCACTTTTAATTTCAGTTCATTATGGTATATCGTTTTCTTTGTTTCAGTTTTCTCGAATTATTCTATGTTCTTTTACAATATCTATTATCTGTTAGTAATTGTTGTCTGGTTTTGTGATCTTTTTTTCCATTGATATCAACTGAAACTCTTCGTCAAACCAATCTTTTGAAAAATACGTAAGGCACGTCAAGGACATGTATGAGGGAGCACACACCAAAGTAAGGACTTGTGTAGGATTTACCGAAAGTTTTTCAGTGATGCTTGGTTTGCATCAAGACCCTTCACTCAGTTCCTACTTGTTTAATCTTGTTATGAATGTACTGACAGAGAAGGTAAGGGAGGGGGCTCCTTGTTCATTGCTCTTTGCTGATGATATCGGGCATCGAGTTAGTAGAGAAAAGCAAAAAATAGTGTAGGAGAATTTGTATGGTTAGAGAAGAACTATCAAAGAGGGAGGACTTATGGTTAGCAGGTCGAAAACAGGGTATCTATAGGTATGTGGTTGGGGAGGAACAGGAATAATTGGGAATATAGAATTGCTTGGAGAAAAACTAGGACCATTAGGATAATTTAAATGCCAAAGCTCCTACATAACGTAAAATAGGACACTAGATAGACAAATTGTCTACAGGATACAGGCTGGTTGGTGTAACTAGAAGCAAATAAAAGGGGTACTCTGTGAATAAAAAATCAGGGAGAGACTGTAAGAAAAGATATACAAAGTTATGATGAGACCTACGTTGGTGTACCTAGGTGAAGTGTAGCCTATAAAGAAGATTCAGGAAAAGTAGATGGAGGTAGCTGAAATTATAATGTTACGGAATAATGAATAGAAGGGACCGGATCCGGAATAACTTAATTAGATAAACTGTAGTGGAGACTATGAATACAGTCTCAAAAATGATTCAAGAACAAAGACTGCGATAGTTTGGTCACGTTAGACGTAGAAATGAAAACTATGTGGAATGAAGGATAGAGTTGTTAGGGGTTGATGAATAAAGGGGTAGGGAAGGACTTGAAAGAGAACGGTTTGGGGGAAGAAGACACAATGGACAGAAATGGGTGGCGAAGAAGAGTAAGGAACAGCGACCCCTAAAACGGAAAAAGCTGAGAAAGAAAACGAAGATTTGCTCAAACAAAACCCTCAAATCCTAAAAAAGTCAATATTTTTTTGTATCGTCTCAAATTTCAAATAGATGGATATTTGGATATCCCTTTAAATGGCTTCTAATCAATTGTGTTTAGGTCTTAATAGTATGAATTTTAACATTTTCTTTATATTCGAGGTAACACATTAATATTTAATACAACTTTCGAAATACCTAACTACAAATATCCAGTACACTGCATCATTTCGATTCCCATCTGCATTTCGGTCCGTAAGGCCCCATTTTGTTTGGAAGATTACAAAGGCATTTCTCGCCTCCAGAATGAGAACGGGGATTAAAATGAGCAACTCAAATTCGAAAACCAAAACATTTCACGGGCCGATGCATGGCGAACAATACGGGACGGCCACAGGGAACAATGTACGAAATCTAATACTTGCACCTCTTTAGGATCTTATTTATACTGGGTCGGTTTTAAATCAGTGTATGGATATCATGGTGTATTATGTATGATGTTTTTGTAGTGGAGGGTAATGAGGCGTAGTAGCTTTGAGTTTGTGGGAATAAAATTTTATTATACGAATGTTATTTCAAAAATCAGTTTTTCGAAAATCGCATTTTTTATTATGTTTAAACAGATAGTACCTTTTTATGTGAATCTCAAATTGAATAAAAATACAAGTTATGGTAGTTCTACATGTATACAATAATCTTTACTTATTGGATTTTTTGACCTAAGCTTTTAACTATTT
Source organism: Diabrotica virgifera virgifera (assembly GCF_917563875.1). Lineage (NCBI taxonomy): Eukaryota > Metazoa > Arthropoda > Insecta > Coleoptera > Chrysomelidae > Diabrotica > Diabrotica virgifera. The sequence continues at coordinate 25,638,275 of NC_065444.1, read as the reverse complement.
TTTATATTCACCTAAAATTGTGCTTTTTGCTTCATAAACCAAGACACGTTGTCGTTAATGATTTCTATCATGTGTTTGATTATTGTGCAATATTAGAACTCAACGAATTATTAAAATATATAACGAAACCGAAATTTTAAGCGTTTAAGGAAGCTTTCAGGTGGTCGAGAACCAAGGTTATGACATTTTTATTTTTTATTTTAATGTGACGTATTAAATTTGTGCATTGGGCACACATTTGTCCCTCCGGAGGTGACCTTACAAAGTGACGCATATTTTATCTCTTTATATTGTCAGTAGTAGTAGCTTTCGCCAACAATGTATGAAATCTAAAGTCTGTCCAGACTACTCGTGTTTCTGCTTGTACTCGTGCTTCTGCTCATACTCGTACTTCTACTTGGAACTCGTGAAGCTTGTTGTACTTGTCATTACTTTCACTTGACCGTCCACATAGACTTGTTCAGTTGGCAAAATCCTTGAACACCGGCGCGCCGCGGCGGTTCCAACGAAAGAAGACAACCGTGCGGCTTTTATTGTGATATAGTCTCTATTAAAAAAAATCTAAAATAAAAAAAAGACGGTGGTGACATCAGTGTTTAAAACTCGAAACAAATACGGCGAGCCTTTCTGTAAGTTTCCAGTAATAAAACGATTTTGCGTTTAATCTCTTGCACATACATCGTTCTTTTTGTTTAAGATTTTATAAAATTTATCAGTACTGTACCTACCACAAAACTGAGTATTTTTCGTACAGGTTTATTAAATCAATCACACTATAGACCAGGGCGCATCTGTAAAAATATTAGTACATTTGGATGTTGAGAGGTGACTCATATTTTTTTTGCAGAAAGTGCTTGAAAATAACTCATATAATAATATTTGAGTTATCCTCCCACTCAAAAAGGTCCGGAACATTGTTTAAATAATCAAAATGTCAAAAAATGAAGGAAAAATTCGATTTTTTTCTTGGTTTTTGATTATAACTTTGAAAGTATTCATTTTCGAGAAAAGTTGCACTGACATAAAAGTTGCGCAATTAAATTTCCTATAGTACAGGATTAACTGAAAATTTTAAAAATTGTCACCCTTGTTACAAAATAGGAATAATTTCGAAAAAACCATAAAAAACAAGTGTTCTCATTTTACGTTTTTCAACCATTTATGCTACACTTCGGACCTTCATATTTCACCCAGAAAAACATTATGATATGATAAAACAATACTATAAATTTCATTAAGATCGGTTTAATACATTTTGCAAAATAAATGTTGCAATCCCGCTTTCGCAAAAAAAAACATTTTTTCAAAATGTTGCAGCACTGAAAATAAAGCAGACAGAAAGTTGAATTTTTTTTACATATAAAAGAATACAGTACCTTTCATTTGCAATTTGTAAAATTAAAATCGGTGAACTACCACGGCGTCAGGAATTTTTTTAAATAAACATTAATTTTTAGTGCTACGCGCTGGACAGCGGGTACGTTCGCTCTGATTGGGCATTCCAATGACCTTTGATGATGATTGATAAATCTTAATTTTTAGTACATTTCGAAATAAATAAATAAATTTGTTTATTGTAAAATAAAAACACATATTCTGTCCTTTGAAATAACACTTATTTTAGCAAAATCTTTCTTTGTTTATATATTTTAAAGTGAATATTTTAAAATAAAAGTGAAGTATTTTTAAACATATGCAATTGTTTAAACAATTTTTCACAAACAATAATCAAATTAGTTTGATTTTTGTGGAATTAAAATATGAACATACAACAAAATATAGAGCAAGAAAATAATATATTAGATAAATATTGGAAGAAATTTTGGTGGAAATCAACTTGTGTAAATCGAATACCGCTGTCCTGCGCGTAGCATCAAAAATTAACGTTTATTTAAAAAAAAATCCTGACGCCGTGGTAGTTAACCAATTTTAATTTTGAAAATTGCAAATGAAATCTGCTTTATTTTCAGTCCTGCAACATTTTGAAAAAATGAATTTTTTTGCGAAAGCTGCATTGCAAAATTTATTTTGCAAAATCTATTGAACCGATTTTAACTAAATTTACAGTATTATTTTACCATATCATAAAATTTTTCTGGGTGAAATATGAAGGTCCTAAGTGTAGCAGAAATGGTTGAAAAACGTAAAATGCAAATACTTGCCTTTCGCAAGTTTTTTTATGTTTTTTTCGCAATTATTGCTATTTTCCAACAAGGATAACAATTTTAACAATTTTTAACCAATCTTATATTGCAGGAAATTTAATTACGCAACTTTTATTTTTATGCAACTTTTCTCGGAATACTCGTGAATACTTTTAAAGTTATAATCAAAAAATGAAGAAAAAAATCGAATTTTTCCTTAATTTTTTGACATTTTGATTATTTAAATAATGTTCCGGACCTTTTTGAGTGGGAGGATAACTCAATTATTATTATATGGGTTAATCCCAAGCAATTTCCGCAAAAAATTAGAGTCACCTCTCAACATCCATCTCAAAACAGATCCGCCCTGGACTACTATCGTTTGTTCACTCCATTTTAAACATAAACCTACACGATATAATATACGCTCGATATAATACAAGTCACATACAGAACGCGAAAATTTCAGTCCAATAAACTCGCAAGCTAACGCGAATTTTCTTTGATGTACCGATATCCGTCAGAATCATGCGAGTATCTTACTTGTGGGGCTTGTACTCTTGTGCTGCTCCGACTCAGGCTCGTCACGACGTACACATATAGGCAAGTCGCAAGTAAAAGCCTGAGTACGAGCACGAGCATAAGTAGTCTGGACGCACCTTAATACTTGCACCTCTTTAGGATCTTATTTATAATGGGTCGGTTTTAAATCAGTGTATGGATATCATGGTGTATTATGATGTTTTTGTAGTGGAGAGTAATAAGGCGTAGTAGAATAAGTGTGAATCTGCGGAGTGCAGGTATTGATTCACTTTCCCTGATAGGACTATCCAATAGAATCCAAAGGACTCTAAAGGAGTTCCTACCCGCTACCCGTCTAAAAGCCCCGTAAAAAATATGCCCATCTAAAAGCTCAAAAATAGTCCTCTTTACTATATATTTGATCTCTGAGCCCAGTAGACTGATTTTAGCGCACAAGGTCTCATTTTTCTTGTTATAATGCCAAATTTTCGACTAAATAATTTGCAAAACCGTATTTGCAAAATATTCGTTTTATTTAATAGGTTGAGGAACAAACAAAACGTTCATAATTTTCAATAATAATTATCAAAATTTAACTAAACGAGGAAAAAAATGTTGGAATTAATTTATCCCTGTTTTTAAACCAGGAGAAGTAAACTTAAAAGACAGATTTACACCCTATAATGTCACTAGAAAAAACCATCAAATACATCTTCTTTTTTGGCTTTCGACGGTAATCCATAAATTAATATTATATTGTTCTGAAGCTGTTTCTTTGTAGCATCTTATGTAATTTACTATTTTATTGGGAGATAAGCCACAATTTAAGTTAAAAATGAAATTTATTGACGATTCGACTTCCACTTCGGAAGTCGTTATCTAAATACATACCTAATATTAAATAAATTTTGTTTATGTAGGTAGCTTAGTAAAAAATTCCTTCTAATAATTGAATTTAATCTGATTCATTCATACCGGCAATTCAGACATACATTTTAAAGTAGACGACTTTAAGATAATATTGACAATATTTATGAGTTGCGTTCCTGGAACGACTTTATGAAAAGATAGTTCATTCGATTACATGAAATCAAATTTAACTTAAAAAGATCTGTCACAAATTTAAAGACAAATCACATGTTATGCTTTTTGTGAGGGATATTCTTAAGTTAAAGTTGATTTCATGTACAGTCGAACCCGCTTATTAGAGTACCGGTTATAGGAATATCCCGATTTATGGAATATAAATTCGAGGTCCCGAAACGTTTCCATTTACCCTTTAATAAATTTATCCGTTTATTGGAATATGTTTTAGTAACCTAATACCGCTTTTTAGAATAATTTTTTCAGGTCAACAAATACATTTTTACCTACGTACAATTTCCTAAAAATTTTAAATTTGCCTGATATAATGGTTTGTCGGTAAGAGATTCGAAAGCCTGCTGTTTTGTATATTATTACGGTTTGCCAGGTACCTAATAAACACTTTATTACTGTGTTATGAGTAAACGCTCCTTTCTCACAGAAAATTCAATCGTATGCCAACAAGGTCATAAAATAATTTCATTTGTCTACAAATTTCTATAGGTACATTGCCACACACTTGGCTGTTTTTAGAAACAGCATTTTTCTATAAGATATAATTTATTACCAATAGTTGATCGTTTGTTCGGAAGTCGTTTCTAAACCCGTTTCGTAATTATTTTTGTAAATAGATTATAAATTTTTATTGACATAAAAAGACCTAAAACCATATGCATATACATATTGACATATTATGTATTATTATAACGTATATTCGGTACACTTATTTCAGCTAGCCACCAATGATCGGTTATTAGAATATCCCGCTTATAACAATATTTTTGCTTGGCACGAAGGCTATTCTAATAAGAGGGTTCGACTGTAATCGAATGAACTATCTTTCAATAAAATCGTCCCAGGAACGCAACTCATAAATATTGGCAGTATCATTTTAAAGTCGTCTAATTTAAAAATGTATAACCCTGTAACTTATATTTTGTATATGCCCTGGGAGGGGTTGTAACCCCCAAAACCCCCAACTGGGTGCGCCACTGTTACAAAGTGACGCACAGTTTGTGCTGCCAGCAGTAGTAGCGTTCGCGAACAATGTACGAAATCTACTACTTGCACCTCTTTAGGATCAAGATTTAGATAGGATAGCTATCTGTGAAATGTCTACAAATATTTAAAAAACAAGCTGAGTTACTAAAAAACCTCATTTTCCAATTCAAATTGAAGATGAAGAACAATGCATATGAAAATTATGAAGAATTATTAAGTACCAATCTCGCTGCAAAAGCCAACGATCTCATTATCATTAGGGGATAATATACCTAAGCGAATATTTTAAAGAAGGCGTCGCTTTTTCCCAAAAAATAAACAGTGTGCTCATTCATCACCGGTGATAACATGATGAACAACTGTGGCCCCACCTGTCAGTGGCTAGCGGATATTTCAAAACGGCCGTGTCACTGAAAAGCCATATCGTTTTTCTTGTTTAAACCCTGTTAATACCCGTTGAAATGGACTTGATTTAGGTAGCTATCCCGCTAATGCTACCCAACAAATACCTCAGATTATTTAAACTGCCCAATAAATACACTCGGTCATTAAAAATACATGTGTTGACCATTATATCGGGTTAAACAGATTGTCCTCTTGTGGCTGAATGAGTTAACACTGTATTAACAGTGTTATAAATCGAATAAACGCGACATTTTATTTGTATTTTTATACGGGAATGTGCGCATAAGTCATTAGTTACAATATATGTTTATTTGGATTTATCCTAAATGGATACTTGTTATGTTGAACAACACATGTGGAAGCAAATTCAGTCAGTTGGCATACCAGTCTACTTCAAACATTATTAATTTTATATCTCTTATGTAAAATATTAGAAATATTTAATATAATAGATTATTGCTTACTGAATATTTCATATAAGAAAATAATAAGAGATTAGAAATATTTTTTTTATTTGCTAAGTGCTACAATCTGGTCTTTGACCAATGAGTAACTTTTTATCTATCCTATCTTACTAACTACTTAATATCTAAGAGTCACCCTTGGATGTCTTCTTAGTTGTCTTTATTATTACTGGGGCACTTTTTGCTTGCGCACTATCACACAAAGTGCTGCTTTTCACTTTATCACGCACTGCACCAAAACGTTGCTTGCACACTAGTCGCGCAATGCTCCGCTATTAGCTTTGTCGCACTACACCAACTCGTGAGGTTTGGTCCTCTTCAGCATTCTTTTCTGGTTTTTCTGGTTTGAGTTGTCTAGGAGCTGGATGCCCTCAATATTTTCGTGGAGAAGAAGTCTTTTTTCATGACTTTCTGCGTGTTTTCTGATTTCTTTGTCGACGGGCTCCATTCGTAGATCCTTGTGGAGGTCGTCATTACGGATGTACCAGGGTGCATTAACTGTGCCCCTTAATACTTTGTTTTGAAAAGTCTGTACTATTTTCAAGTTTGTCTTTTTTGTACATCTCCATAGTTGGATACCATACGTCCATACTGGTTTTATAACTTGTTTGTAGATTAGCATCTTGTTATACGTTGACAACCCTGAGTATCTTCCTAGTAGCCAGCACATGTGCTTTCCAGCGAAGCTTTGTTGTCTAGGGTTAAGCCCAGGTATTTGGCTGTGTTGGCATAAGTAATGCCTTGTCCATTAATTTTTATTGGCGTGTAGAGAATTTTTTTATTAGTGAAATCAACATGTAGTGATTTGTTTCATTCAATGTAATTTTCCACGTCTTAGTCCATTTTTGAAATTTGCTCATCGCATTTTGCAGCTTATTGGCTGTTTCTACGTTATCTTTACCTGCTCCGGCTTTTATTTCTTCAAGTTCAGAATAAGCAACATGTTGCTTGATTCTGAAATATCTATCAGTTAAGTACGATTTAATTATGTCTGTGTATGATTTTGGAAGAGTAGCCTCTAATTTATGAAATTGTCCTTCATGCCAAACTCTGTCAAATGCATGGGCAACATCTAAGAATAAAGCTGAACAGACTTTTCTTTCCTCTAGTGCATTTTCTATAATATCGGTGACTCTGTGGAGTAGTTGGTCTATATGTATAGTTGAGTGTTTCTGCCTAAAGCCAAACTGGTGATTTGGAATAAATTTTTTGTTTACTATAATTAGTTGCAATCTGCTGAGGAGAAACTTTTCAAATAATTTAGACATTGTGGGTAGCAGTTATATTGGTCTATAGAAGGAGGTTATACAGTGCGGTGGAATAAGTGTTGCCCCCCCTATTAACTTGTTTATTTTAAGAATATAAGCAAAACACTCGGACAGGTCGATTTTTAAACTAACCATAGTATATTATAGCATCAACGTTTCGAACTTTACGCGATCCCTCTTCAGGTGACAGGCATAACTTTGATTTTTTTAAATGGGAAAGTACATCATGTGACACCTCATTTTAAGCTCTTAAAATACTGATTTCAAAAATGTATAATACTTTAATCCTGTTTGAGAGCGTAAGCGCAAAATTTCGGTCGAACTCTTTTTAAACGCATTTATTTTTTTCGAATTCTGAGAAAACTAATGAGTATTTTTGAAAAATTTAAACGCAGAATCAAAGATTAGGTAATTACCGAGGGCTGACAGTCCCTTAGAATAAACAAAAAATTTCTTTTGAATGATATATTTGAAATTAAATATCACACTAAATTTTCTCTGTTTTTCACCACTGTGACTTATTAAAATAAACATTATAGGAGTTCTCAGGGACTTTGGACCATCGAGAATACTGTAATATTTCATTCTGCGTTTAAATTTTTCAAAAATATTTATTAGTTTTTTCAGGATTCGAAAAAAATGATTGCAATTAGAAAGAATTCGACCGAAATTTTGCGCCTACGCTCTCAAACAGGATTAAAGTATTATACATTTTTGAAATAAGTATTTTAAGAGCTTTTAAATGAGGTGTCACATGATGTACTTTCCTATTTAAAAAAATCAAAGTTATGCCTGTCACCTGAAGAGGGATCGCGTAAAGTTCGAAACGTTGATGCTATAATATACTATGGCTAGTTTAAAAATCGACCTATCTGAGCGTTTTGCTTATATTCTTAAAGGAAACAAGTTAATAGGTGGGGGCAACACTTATTCCACCGCACTGTATGTGGTGGTTTGCCTGGTTTTGGTATCATTACTATTTCCGCCACTTTCCACAATGAAGGAACATATTTTAATCTGATCGCAGCATTAATTAAATAAGTCAACTTGACAATTGCTTTTATTGGGAGCTGTTTTAATATTGGTCCTGTTATTAAATCAAAGCCTTTGAGATTAGAAATATGCTTACTGCATATTTAGACTACATAGTTAGATAGATGCGGCCTGTAAGAAAGTTAGTTTAAACATAAATTTTGGAAAGACACAATACATGACAAACCTGGTACCAAGCGAAACTCCAAAAGTCGACTTCAACGAAATAGCATTGGTCCATAAATATAAATACTTAGGACATGAAATTAAAATTGTCAGGGACAATCAAACTACCTACCGAACTACAAAGAAGAATCACCTTAGCACCTGCAAATACAACCATTTTTTATGGAAAAAACCAGGTTTTCAAGGGTTATTGGGGGGTTTTACTAGATTTATTTAACATTATACCTTTCCACATACAGCATGTTTTTAAAATTTTTATAATGTAACATGAGATGATGTATTTCTTATATTCAGATAAGCTAGAGATTTCTTTAAACATTTGAAAACCCTAGCAAGAGTTAAAAATATTTTTTACTGGATCGTACCAACTACATCAGCTAATATAATTTAGCTAGAATGATCTAAAAAGACAATATTTTTTTCATTTATTATTTGATTATCCGGCAAAAACTTTAAAAACCTCGAAAAAGCATGTTTATTGGAAGTTATATAAACATATTATACATAACCTTTAACAAAAACTTTATTTGATCTATTTGAAATGAAGCCCCTTCGAAAAAATCTGGAAAAATCAGAAATATATTTTTTGACAAAATACACAAAATAAAAATAAAGAATTAGACCTGCAGCCATATCTGAAAAAAAGTTATACGTCTTTCGAAAAAAAAAATGCATTTTTAGGTTATGTACACTCAACCTAAGGGTGTATAAACAATATAGATAGGTCAGGAAATGAAGCATTTTGGTTCGTAATTTTTTCGTCCAGCATCGATTTACTTGAAATTTTCACAGAAGGTAGGGAATAGTTCAAGGATCATTTTCTATATCATGCCGCTGTACGTTAAACAATTGGGGGCGGTTGCCACCCCATCTCGGGGGTGGGCATTTTTTATTACATTTTAGCCATGGAAACCGATAAAAAAAGTAATTCTAAGAATAAAATGTTCCTTACGTCTTCTTCGTAAAACCATTGATTATAGACACGGTAAAACTAATATTTTTCGAGTTATTCGCGGTTGAATAACAGTTTTTCGACGAAAAAATCGACTTATTTAGAGGGTTTTTGAGAATAACTCGAAATATATGCATTTAATAAAAAAACTGTGTTGATCAAAATTCTATCTTTTGAGACACAAACAAAATCCTTTTTTATAATTTTTCTACGACCAATACACACGGAGATACGGCATGTTACATAAAGGTTAGCCTTTTTCGTCAAATGCATAATTTGAAAAATTCAAAGCCAACTAACTGGAAAACTTTGCATTTTTTCGAGGAAAACTTACAGCATACTTTTTTAAGTATACAATTATACCTTTAAAAAAATAACAAAAAGTTTCTAGCATAAAAATTGCGCGACTTATGATCAAAATAACCTCACCCCACTTAAAAACTAAGGGACCTTAAGAATTTAATTTACATAATCTTATAGCTCTTCAAAAAACCCTACAAAATCATGTTTGAAAAAAGTTTTTCTCACCAAAAATAAAGGAGCTATGTTTATAAAAAATTTTTTTTCGAAAAAATCGAATAGCTCGCTTGAAAGTGTAATAGAACATTTTCAATGTATGTATAAATACCACAGAACCGGTTTTTCGGCAGTAATACGTTATAATAATATGTTCCAATTTCTTCATTCAAATCGAAAGATAGAAGAAAATAATCATCTGCTCATGTGTCTGCGTGTGTGACTATATTCCGTTGATTCCTTGCCAATGTTAATAAAAATTGCAATCTTATTAAGAGTAGTTTTTAAGGGTTGAAATATTTATGATATTATATCCTAAAGCATAAAACAAACATTATTTAACCAATCAAAACCAAAGTTTACCCATATTAAGGTTTACAATGTTTTTATATATTTTTGACAATAAGGGGTTGTTTACACCCCTAAAAATAATTAACGCCCTTGTCCAGGATATAGAATATGAAGAACAGGGTGAGATGATCCTTGTCCCAAATTTTTATGCAAATCGAAGCAAGCCGAAATCATTATTTTGGGATAAATAATTGTTTTATATATAGCTCCAACAAGAGTGGTTTTAAGGGTTGAAATATTATGATATATCCTAAAGCATGGGTCACCAATTAGTTTCTCTGAGGGTCAGTTTCGAAAACCTATGACACTTCCGAGGTCCGGATTTATGCTGTCTGTGTCTGGCTGTTCTGATTCGGTTTCTTTGTGGATTCTTGTTAAAAAATATCCCCTATAAACAAATCAGAAGGGTGCCGGGCGAAATTTTTGGGCAGAAATTGTTTAATATTTTTTTTAACAAATTCAAAACATCACCTTTTTCGCCCGCGAAAATATGTTTTTAGCATTTTTGGTCATCTTAAATAAAAAAGATCTGTCATTTTATTAAAACTTAAGAGTTTTCAAGCATCGCAAATGCATATTTTCGCATTTTTCAGATTTTAAATCGCTTATAACTCGAAAACTATCAACTTTTCAGAAATATGACAAGAGACCTTTATTGTTTATAATTACCCAAGAAACCTAAAAATATATTTTTCGAGGCAAAAAAGTAATTTTGAATTTGCTTAAAAAATTGTTTCACCCGGCACCTTTCTGATTTGTTTAAAGGGAACATTCTTGAACAGGAATCCGCAAAGAAATCGTGTCAAAAACATTTTTCATACAAAAGTGGCCTCACACATGAAAAGGAAAACTAATAATATCTGATTGTTTTTTGGTTACTGTATACTTTTCTGTAAGTTTTCCTGGTACAATAAATAAAATATAAATTCACTGTGTATTGTTTTGATGTTATTATCAGTATATTTTGAAAACAGCAGTATTGTAAATTGTTACTGAGAATATTTTAAAAATTAGGAATTTATATTTTGCATCTTCAATTTTGTAGAAAGGAAACTGAGGAATTTAAAATAAATAATCATAGTACAAAATGCTAATTAACATGTTATCTTTTCTATATTAGTTTCAATGCAAGGTGTTTGTTGCAAACTGATTAAATCTGAAAATTATTTTAATTAAATGCACATCTGAAAAGTACTCCTACTTAACATATAGTAGAGAGGAAATGAATATAAAAAAATGCACATGACAATTTTATATTACAGCTTACTTAATTTCAAAATTAATGATTAGTAAGTATAACAATAAGGGGGAAAACTCTTTACAGAGTTAAATTATCAGAGAGAAAAATGACATTTTTTATGTACAACCTGTCTGAAGTTTGGAGTGAGTTTAGTGCAACTGAGTCTCATTAGGGAGTTGAGATATTCATCTGTTAAGTGAGATCTCTACCGATTTTTAATAAAGTTCATTCTTGATAAAGCGGCTTCGCACATATAAGTTGAGCCAAACATAGTACACAATTTCATGGCCAAGCATTTTCAAAATTGCCAAACCCTAGGTATATTCTGAATTTATTGACGGTCCGCACAAAACTAGCTCACGGTCCGTATGCGGACCGCGGTCCCCTAATTGGTGACCCCTATCCTAAAGTATAAAACAATCATTATTTAGCTAATAAAAACCAAATAGTGACCATATTAAAGTTTAAAATGTTATTTATAATTCGTTACAATTAGGGGTAGTTTTTACCCTTAAAAAACCAAAAGCGTACAACGGCTCAATATAGAAAATGAACAAGATGGTGAAATGAGCCTAATCCTAAATTTTTGTACAAATCGATGCTGGACGAAAAAATTGCGAGGTTTTGCCATTTTTCAGCTTCATTTTCTGGCCTAAGATAGGCTTTGTAAATCGCTCAACTACACCCGAAAATTTTTTGCAATTTTTATATTGATTACAACCCACCTAAAACAAAATTTGAAATGAAATAATGACGTACTTATATGTTGCGATCTTTTAAAGATTTTATTTAAAATCATACATTATCATACATTGCAATCACTTCCGTATTTAATATTGTGAATATTTTGAATATTATACAAACTTGGTTTATAAACACAAAAGACTTTTTATCAACGCAAACCGACCCCATACGTCAATATACAATAGCCCGACTCGCATGTATTTTTTATCAATCGAAAGGGGCACAAGAGGGTGGAGGGTAGTACGTAAACCGCTCGGGGGCGGCAAACTGTGCATCGGGAGGCAGACAATAACCCCGCGGGGGTGCCTTGTATTGTGTAAATAATTGGAAACAGTGGTCATGAGCGAGGCACCTGATAACAACTTGTAGGGAAGATCCCACCCTCACTTCCCTCTTTATAAATACCCATTTACTTGACTAATGTACCCTAAGAATTCCTACGTGGTTCTTCATTGTGATTTAATCGCCCTTTGGATGGGAAGTTATTGCTGTTTTATTTATAAGATGATACATTATTTTTTCCTCCAAATATTCTACAATAAAATTAAATATACCAAAGTTTACAATATTTAAAATTTTACTATTCTAATTGGGAAATAAGCCACAATTTGAGTTGGAAATATCTTCCATCAAGAGATAGCTTTCAAACTGGGACTTCTCCAAATGAACCATCTCCCTTATTATCAATAAGTTCTTGAGATAATGCTAGAAAAAAATACCTACAAGCTATACTGGGACCGCACTGTGCTCACAGTCCAAATAGTGCCACATAATAGACCAGATATCATATCATATTCAAATACGGAGACATTAGAGCAGGAAAGGTACCCAGAGAATACCAATTATTCTTTCTACTACTGGAGTCATTCCGAAGAATCTCCTAGAAAACATAAAGGATCTGGGTCTGAGTGAACATTTATATAAGACAATGCAGAAAGCTGTGCTACTCTCAACGTACAGAGGCCCACGAAATTTTTTTGGAGATTCTCCGGTGCGGCGTATCAAGTCACCTAGGGCTCGATAACATGGAAAGAGTCCCATCAGAATTAAATCCTTTTGAAGCCCAGTAGGTATCTACGATGACAGAATTTTTCACTTAGAGGGAGTGTGAGTCGTATAGCTAAATCTGGAATAACAATAATAATCTTTCTGCTATATACAGCGTAGAACTATTGGTTAACAGCAGGAAGGATGTTTCTCGAGACAGAGAGTTTCCTACTTGACATATAGCATCAGATTATTCCACTAAAAATGACCTAAAATATGTTGTCAAAGACCCTCGAGTCCAAAACTACAAATGCCAAAATATGAACGTCAGCCAAGAAACCATCCGAGATCCTACCAGGGGCTGCCAGATGTTTGTCAGTACTAATTCTAAAGAACAACATGACTTAGTAGGAAATGTTCTTCAACTAGAACTAGCTAGCAAATTTGGACTTCCACAAACAGACCATCTCCCTTATTACCAATACGTCACTGACAGAATGCTTGAAAAAGACAACTACAAGCTATAATAATGCTCACAATTTAACACAATTTATAGAACAGGCATCATACCAAAGAAATGGCTCTCCTCTACTTTTGTCACAATCCCGAAGACGAATAACGCCAGAGAGTGTTCAGACCACAGAACTATAGCGTTGATGAGCCACACACTAAAAGTATTTTTTTAAATAATTCACAAAATAATATTTAATAAACTAGAAGAGGACATAAGCGCCACACAGTTTGGATTCAGAAGTGTACTGGGAACACGGGAAGCTTTGTTTGGTTTGAGTGTGTTAATGCAAAGATGTTTGGATGTAAACCAAGACCTCTTCGTAGGTTTCATAGATTTTGAGAAGGCCTTCGATAAAGTCAGACACCAAAAGCTGTATGAAATCCTAAGAAGCAAAAACATCGACAGTCGCGACATTAACATTAATTAATTAACAATATACGATACGCTGAACACGCTAATAGTAACAGATAACCTAGCAAATTTACAGTATTTGATGGAAAACATAAACACTCATACCAATAAGTATGGTCTAAAACTGAACATCAAAAAGACTAAATTCATGATTGTAACGAAGAAGCTATACACCAATGTGAATTTAACCATAAATAATCAGCCAGTTGAAAGAGTTACGTCTTACAAATATTTAGGGGTTTGCTTCACTAATACTAATGACCAGACAAGAGAAATCAAGAGGCGAATAGAGATAGCGAGACAATCGTTTGTCAAAATGAAAAAGTTCCTATGCAGCCGGGACATAAATATAAACTTAAGAACAAGAATGTTAAGGTGCTATGTTTTCTCCGTTCTGCTGTACGGCATGGAAGCTTGGACACTGAAAAAGATAAACGTCAAAAACATTGAGGTATTTGAGATGTGGTGTTACAGGAGAATGTGGAAAATACCATGGACAGAAAGAGTGACAATCAAGATGTCTTGCTGAAGATGGGGAAGGAATGCGAAGTCATAAAAACCGTACAAACGAAAAAACTGGAATATCTAGGCCACATAATGAGAGGAGAAAAGTACTCTCTGCTAAGACTCATAATCCAAGGAAAAATCTCGGGAAAGAGAAATGTGGGACGTAGGAGGATTTCCTGGTTGCGAAATTTAAGGGAGTGGTATGGGTGCAGTTCAATACAGTTGTTCAGAGCTGCAGCCAACAAAGTTAAGATTGCTGTGATGGTAGCCAACCTCCGATAGGAGACGGTACTGCAAGAAGAAGAAGTGCTCACAGACCAAACAATGGCTCACAATAGACAGAACGAAAAGATCTCGAAAGTATAGAGATCTCGAAATTCAAATGAGGAGACAATGTCTGTCAATACTGGAAAGTACCCAGATGATGCCTATTATTCTATCTACTACTGGAGTCATTCCGAAGAACCTTCTAGAGAGCATAAAGAGCTGCGTCTTAATGAACATTTTTTCATAAGACTCTGCAGAAAGCGATACGACTCTCAACATCCAGATGCGTAACAATATTTTTGGGAGATACTCCGACGTACCAAGTCACTTATTGTCCATTTCCCATTCTATCTAGAATTCAACATGGGTCACACCATCCACCTATAAAATTCTTAAGATGCGTCTGTAACACCACATCTCGAAGTTTTCTAAAAGACGCTTCAGAAAGTGTCATCAAGCATCTGATAACTCAATTATTATTACATGAGTTAATTCCAAGCAATTTCTGCAAAAAAATTTTGAGTCACCTCTCAATATCCATCTCAAAACAGATGCGCCCTGGACTTAGTCTACTATTTAGTCAACACATGTTCTATAGACGAAAGACGAAATAGTTTTCAATCCTAATAGTAAATTATTAATATTGAAAATATTAAAAATATTACTAAAAGATTTTTAAATTGAAAACTTATTGGTACACTTTCCTGGTGACACCTCCAAGACTTCTACAATTTGCAAGTCAAATGGATGCTGCAGTGAAGACGAGAGGGAAGGAATTCTAAACTATGCAATTCACATCCCCCGTCTGCAGCTGGTAAAGTTCCAACGGGTACAATGGTACAATTTTTATGGTATACAATGTATTCCAATGGTATACATTTTTATTTTACATGTTCTATAATATATTCTTCTGGAGTTATACTTATATCTTGATGCTCTAACGAAAACAAGGAATAATAAGAAATTCAGCTGATGGCATAGAGAAACCTATTTAAAATACAAACTACGCCCTATATTTTTCATAGGATTTAAAAGAATACTATTGCGAACCTATCTGATTTACATTAAGATAAATGAAGTCGATAAAATTCCTACAACTTTCGGAAAATTCTCCAGCCTTTGTTTCACAAAAATCGAGTAGTCGTATCAGCGATGGTAGCGACCCCGCTAATCTCATCGGCAATGCCAACTCCACTCATTCAAGCACACACACACATGGCATGGCCCTCTCTGATCGGGAGATACGGCCCAAGCCATTGTTGCGGATAATCTCGAACACGCTCTTGTCACGCGCGCCGCCGATGTCGTCGCGACGTTGCTATCCCATCTCACATCCCGGCCAGCCGAGATCCTGAATTATCATATAAATATGTCAAAGAAGGCAGAGAGTCGGTCGTGGGTGTGTATATGGCCTGATAAGAGATTAGGAAAAAGAAGAAGAGGAAATGAGCTGGGAGGAAGGAAAGAGGGTGGTTTTATAGAGGTTGTTCGTACCAAATGATATACAGGGTGGATTGTATGTGGAAATGATAGCAGATGCGTTAAAGTATATGGCAGGAATAAATAATTTGTAATCCATGTATTATTTCATATAAACCACTTATGGAATAAAATTATTTCTGTTCTTGTTTTAAAAAATTATAAAAATCAATTGCTTTATATCCACTGGATACTTAATTTGAAAGGTCTCCTAATCATTATACAAGGATGTAATTTTCTACTATTTATTTCTACACGGTTAAACAAAGTTTTGTACTTAGTTAAGTAAAATGGAATTAAATACTCATTCTCTAAACTAAATTACGTTAGGAAAGAATTTACTGCCCCTCTTTCTCATTGCATCATGCTAAAGGTCGTCAATTTCAATATTTTTTATAATTTTATTGTACAATATATTACTAAGCATTTATTACAGTTCATTACAAAAAAAAAACAGTTTTGATTAACCCTATACAAATAAATATTCCAATATTTGCATCGTTGCCAAGTAGTGATGTTGAAAAAGTAACTATTCGTTACAAAGTACTTGTTACTTACGAATACCGAAAGTAACGATTACTATACAGAGAGGCAAATCGTTACTTTGATTACTCTGATTACTTCGTTACTTCGTACCAATCGTATCAGAGCGAGTAACGACTATTGTATCTGCAACCAGTACACTTGATTACTTTCTAGTTTCTAGACCAGCGATACTCAACCTTTTTCTTTCCTTGGCCACATAGTAGCTATTGCCACAGCTTGCGGGCCGCAATCAAGATGAAGTAGTATACAGGGTGTTTCATTGGGAAACGGAAATACTTGAATGGTGAATAGAGGTAAATAAGGCGGTTCTAGACATACAATAGTTATTTTCCTAACAAGTGCAGAAAGTCATTCTTTTCCGCACGCGACTGCAGTTTGCCGAACGACGCGAAGCAGGAGTTCGGCAAGCAGTCGAGTGCGGAAAAGAGACTTTCTGCAAGAGTTAGGAACAATATTTTTTCTAATAGTATTTAAAAAATTACCAAATCTTAATCAATTAATTTAATTAATATTAAAATACATACACAAATTAATTCTTTGACAAGGTTGTCAAAACCAAACTTTCAATATAATTAGTTAGCATGACGACGATCTTGGTTTCCATGACGATGATTCAAAACGACTGTTTATTGTCTACCGATTTGACTTTCAAATATTATGTCAAAATAATTTTATTTCATCGAATTGTCGCGTTAATTTCATTAAAACAGGAACACAATAAGATATATTTGAAATAAATTAGTAAATAATATCTAAATATTAGTTTATTGCATGTATTATAATTACTTTAAGGCCATATTAACATCTCTAAATTAACACGCGTGCGGAAAAGTAAAAACCGCGTGCGGAAAAGTAATACGCGTGCGGAAAAGTAACACGCGTGCGGAAAAGTAAAACTTTCTAAACTAAAATGCGTGCGCGAAAGTAGACATTTTTGCACGCTCGTAGAAAAAATTTATTGCTCCATCGACTTTATAACCGAGTTACAGGGTGTTTTATCGATTTTGCCCATAACTTTAGAACCACCTTATATATTGTTTTGATATTTGGTACACATAGGTATGTCACATTTAGAACCCCAATCACCCAACTACTAATCACAAGAAAAATCCAGGTCCGGAGTAAACAAAATTAAAATTCCATTGTGACCTTGAATCAACATCCTGTATATTGAAATTTTTAAAACCAATTTGCACATTATTTTGAAAGAGCTTTAATGGAGCTTCTATTTTTTGCGCAGACAATTCAATGATTTTAATTTTGAAATTATATCGAAATTTTTAAGAACTTTAACTTTCAAAAGAAAAATTTCGATATATGTAATTTCAAAATAAATGTCATTAAATTATCTGCGCAAGAAATTGAAGTGAGCAATTCAACTTAGCTTTTGTGCCCTTTTCAAAATAATGTGCAGACGAATTTTGAAAATTTTAATATACAGGGTGTTGTTTCAAGGTCACAAATATTTTAAAATTCTTTTTTTTTAATCCCGACCTGAATTTTTCTTGTGATTACTAAATGGGTCGTTGAAATGTAGTAAATAAGTATTGATTATTTTAATATTTTAATATTGATAACTTTAATAATTTATTATTAAAAGTTAATAATACCTTGCTTTTTAATCAGAGTTCTTAAAAATGTCAATATAATTTAAAATTAAAGTCATTAAATTGTCTGCCTCATGCCCAAACACGCCTCAAACACATCGGCATTAAATAATTTGAAAAACACGTGAAATTTGACAAATAATTTGATCACAGGGCCGTTTAGTTAGCCTTCGGGCCACATAAAAAACTCTAGAGGGCCGCATGCGGCCCGCTGGCCGCAGGTTGAGTATCACTGTTCTAGACTGACCGGAAAAATGTGGAAATGATAATGTTTCTACAGTTGTTATATCTGAGATAATGTTATATACCCTGTTCCACGAACATACACCTGTCTTGGATTATCGCGACAACGAATATTTTACTGTGCAGATTATGAAGAACGAAAGTAAATTGCAAAATACATTGTTGTTTATTGGAACAATTATTAGAGCCATTTATTTTCGCACTTCTTATGTCGCACACTAAAATATTCGTTGTGGCGATAATCCAAGACAGGCGTATGTTCGTGGAATAGCCCATATCAGAATACCTATACAAAATACCTACCTACTGAGAAATACGATTTTCGATTTGATTACCGGTACTCAAATACAAAAGTAACAAAAGTAATCATAGCAATCAAAGTAACGAATACTGTAAATGATTATTTGTTATATCGGAATACCTATACAAAATACCTACCTACTGAGAAATACGATTGTCGATATGATTACCGGTACTCAAATACAAAAGTACCTAACAAAAGTAATCATAGTAATCAAAGTAACGAATACTGTAAGCAAATTATTACTTTATACAAAAGTAACGATTTGTAACGAATACTCGAAAGTAACTATAATCAACATCACTATTGCCAAGACGATTAGGAGACCTTTCAAATGATATATCCCGTAAAATTTTAAAATTAATGATTTTTCACACTTTAAATAATTGTATTTTTTTAAATTACCTAAATACAGTCATACAATTTCTAAACTAAAACAATATATTGAATTTTAGTAACTTATCAGTAATTTTGAATATATTTTCATTTTATCATATTAACGTTAAAGCACACATCAGCACAATATCACTTGTTTTGTTTGACTTGTTAGCTACGTGTTTGCCAAATTTCATGTCAATCCAAGTGATTTTTTTAATTTAGAGCAAACACCGTGAGTAACGTACTATAAACCGTTATTTTTGCAATAATTTATTAATAACAAAGTCGGAACGTGGTTTAAGCTAGCACGACTAGTCAGGGCCGTCTTAAGCATACACGGCGCCGGGGTGCAAGACTCATCTTTGCGCCCCCTTTTGTCAGAAGGTTATATAGGTTATAGGTACGCTAAACTAAAAACTAATTATGTCTGCTTTCTTTATTTATTTTTATATTAAAAAACATGGTTTCAGTATTCAAAAATGATCAATCTTATAACACTGTATCATACTTTTTAGTACATCAAAGTCAACGCTTCTAGCATTTAAATTGGCAAAAGTTTTTATTGCTTCGGTGATATTTTACTTGCTTCTCTATAATTACTAAGGCCAGGTTTATTAATCTGTCAAGGTCCATTGTTGAGCGCAGATAATTTTTGATCAATTTAAGTTTAGAAAAAGATCTTTCTCCTTTAGCTATTTTTACTGGAAGTGTAATTATCGAGTGGATTTGTGTCTATATTTATAAAAAATATTAGTAACAATTCTAACTCATGGAATAGATCTTCACCATCTATATCAGACCTATTTCCATGCACTGTTTTTTTTGTAAATTTAAACATTGTGTTTTTGTAAGTTTTCTTTGGAGTTTCTCTAACTCAATATACCAACTTTCCAAGAAAGAAAAATTATAGTTATGTTCCCTCAACATTTCAAATCTTTCACTTAATTTTGCAATGGCAATGTCCAATAAATAATAATAGAAGTTAACATCAAAATTTGGTTTTGAGTATAAAAGAGGCTCGTCTGTTTCAGAAACAGAAAACAGTTTCAGAAAATTTAGTTTCGCAATCTAGTTCTTTAACAATTGATACCGAGTCAATTAATATCCGCTCAAACAGTGTCAGTGCGGTTGTTGGTTAAATCTTTACTGACTTGATCAAGCATCTTAACAGTTTCCGAAATAATAATATCGCTCGTTTGCAAAGTTTTGCTGACAATATTAACCTTTGCTAAAGCGGTTTTAATGTAAAGGTGGGTATCTCATTCATTATGACATTCCACCGTAATGTTGGTGCGGAAAAAACGTACCCAAATTTCTTTAACAATTTAAGATTTGTTATTTCCATTGAGAATTTAGCGGCATCATTTAGTACTAAATTAAGGCTGTGAGCCGTACAACGAACATAAAATGCACGAGGATTCATGTCTAAACATTTTTTAGGGACAATATTTTTTCCTCTCATATTTGCCCCATTATCATACATTTGGCCTCGAAATCATCTGAATTAATATTTGTTAATTTCAAAAATTCTAACAAATAATGTGCTTATCCTTGTCCAGTAGTATCAGTAACCGGTAAAAAACCTAGAAAATGATCTCTAATTTCGGCAAGCTTTGTTGACGAATTAGGATAAACGCACCTAACAACAATAGTAAGTTGTTCCTTGTATGAAATATCAGGTGGGCAATCTAAAATTATAGAATAATATTTAGATTGTTTTGAAAGATCAACAATTGTGCATTTAATTTTTCCACCAATTACACTTATCAATTCATTTTAAATATTATGTCCAAGATAATTAGGCATACGATGCTGAACACTTTGAATTCGTGCAATGTGTTCTGATAGTGTATTATCAAAATCGGAAATACGTTTTATTAATTTTAAAAAGCTACCGTTATCCGATTTATACAACCTTTGACTGGTTCCTCTTAATGGTAAATTTTGTTGTGCTAAAAATGTTATTATTTCGATTATTTTATTCATAGGAGATTCTGACCAATAGAAAGCTACAGAAATAAAAACTAAAGTGATAATTTTTGATAATATCCCGTCGTCAAGTATATTACGTCAGATGCCCTTCGTTGCTACGAAAAAACACATTCAGTGACATTAATAACAATTACTGTTTTAAGAGTTATAAAAGTGATGACTTTCAACCGTCAAATATGTATAACAACTGTGTGTTTAACTGTAGTAATTTGTACTTACATAAATAAATTACAATAAAATTTTGGTTTTGAACAGTTTTATTCATGAAATAATCGCAGCAAATTGCACTCGATCTCTAAAATTATTATCGAATTGTTTCCCTCGTGCCACTTTGACATAATTTCACTCCCCTTCGGGTCGTGAAATTAAAACTGTCAAAGTGTCACTCTGGAAAAATTCGATAATTTTAGAGCTCTTGTGCAATTACTACTGATAATTCTTTCTAAAACCGCCCTCCATCTTTTTCTTTCGCGTTCAACTGCTGCTTGATTGACAGAGTCTACTGTATGACTTTCTAGTCTTTCTAGGGACTTTCTAGTGTAAGGCTTTTTTAGATCTAGATATTTTTTTACAGAAATTACGTGACTGCAACTTTTCTTGTGTCTTTCTAAAAATGCAATGAACGTCTTTCTTGTTGCAAACGCAATGAATGAAGAATTAGGTTTTTGAAATCAGCATTTATATTTTCCTATTATAAAAGATTATACCGCCACCTTTAAAAAAATACTGACTACTTTTATACATAATGCGTCGCTTTTACATACATAGGCCCCCAAACGGCAATTATGCTTTTGTCAGCAGAATCGGATACACTAATAATTTTTACAAGATGGTCATTATCATTCGACATTCAATATTGGTCAAAATAGTGTATAATACGCGTCACCTTTTTGAAATTATAGTCTGAATAATCTAAATGGTTTTCATATTTCATTTGCATCTCGTAGGAGTAGTAAGCATTAATAGCCTTTGTAAAAAATAGCGAAAGTGCACTTGTATGTTTTTGTTATTAGTAATTTTTTTAAGGACAAAAAGCGCAATTTTGAGCCTAGCAAGTGTTCGGCTTGCGCCCCTTGGACTTGGCGCCCGGGTTCCTCGCACCCCTTGCACCCCCGGGTTGAGACGGCCCTGGTCCGACTAGTGGTAATCGATTGCGTATAAAAATGGCATGAAAAAGACTACAAACTTGATGTAAATAACGCATTATTTCGAGTTTTTTTGGCGAATAAACAATTATTTTGTTCTTAACAAAATAAGAACATATTTTGAGTAAACGCGACTAGTCGCATTCGATTCAGCGACCAAAAATACACCAGAGAAGACCTTAGCACTATCAATTTATTTACAGGGCTTCTAATAATACCTGAAAAATACCTAATTTTAAAATAATTTGTTAATAACAATTAAACGCACCATATTTGGGCTCCCAGACCATCTCCATTGGATTCAGCGACCCAAAAAATACCACCATCAAATCACGGCTAGTTAGAATTTAATTAATTAATTTCTAAAGTAATTAATTTTTAAAATGAGAGGTGCAACATGGATATCACATACCTAAATAATATAACTAAGCAAATTGATATTATGTTATGTGATTTCCACATTGCATCTCTCATTTTAAAAATTAATTGCTCAGCTATTTGACAACCGATTTTAAAAATTTTTATATCGCTGGATAGGTAAATGACCGTTTTTCAAGTTTTTAGGTAAACGACCATTTTTATATCGCTTTTAAATAAAAAATGGCGGACTTAAAAAAAACGTTGTTGACTTTATTTATTAAAACACCCAGTATATTTTTTGTAATTTGAAAAAATGATCATTTACCATTTTTTAAATCGGTTATTAAATGACTGAGTAATTAATTTTTAAAATGAGAGATGCAATGTGGAAATCACATAACATAATAAATATACATATACAGTATGTCCCTGTAAGTTGTATCCATATGGAAAACTTTTTTATTATTAATTTTACGAAAAAAAAATTATTCTTCATAAAACGCTCTGCATGGTCCAAAACCTAAGATTCAACCATCAGATATAAAATTTTATAAATATT